>NW_020229422.1:0-33181 GCF_003227725.1 Camponotus floridanus
ATTAATATTATAATAACATTTTATTGATATTTTCTTTATAATTTTCAGGTATTCTGTAGCGAACTCCAATGGTGTACTACACAGATCCGCTATCACGCCGCAGGGACAGATATATATATATACGAACATTCACATTATACAATAGTAGGTAAGATTATGATACACGCATTCACTTTCCGGAAATTTTAATATGCGATATAGTGTAATATAAAGATTTTGAAAATTTTTCATTGCGGGACGTAACACACGAATTAATTCATCCTTCCCGATGAAACGGATAACGAGACAATTGAGCTTTTGATGAGATGGGTTTGAATTTTGTGAGAGAGCAGCTTTCTATTATCATATCGTTATTACTCTATATAAATTTCGTTATACTAGTGGAACTAACCGTAAAACCAGGAATAGCAAATATATTTATATATATATATATATAGACAAAATCTAACAAAATGAACCTAACGTTATCATTGGAAACTTATTGAATAAACTTTAATTAACTAATATTGAAAATCATAAAGCCATAATAAGTAAAGAATTCAATATTTAACAATATCTCTCATTATTTCAAAACAAATCAATCGTCTAATGAAACAGATTCGATAACGATTCATTTTGTTAACAAAAAAAACACAATAGATGAAATACAAAAAAAAAAACTAATATATAAAGAAAAGAAAAAGAAAATATATATACTTACGTAGAATAGATTTAAGTTCTAGTTAAAGTATCGTAAAGTGTAAGATCAATTATCCTTCCGATAAGTATATATAATTCACACTCTTCAAATAATTTAGAATATTTTCCGCCTATACGCGTTACTCGTACATAGATCCCCAATTTTAAGAATCTGTAAAGGAAACCATCGATATAAGCCAAATCTAGTAATCCATATTTTCCAGTAGAGACAAGGAAACACTCTATAAAGTAAGAATCAAAAACCCTCAACGATTAGCATTAATGGAATTGCTCCACAAGGCCCTTTTAAATAATTATTACAACAATAATAAACCTATTAGAAAGGGACGCAAAGACTTGATTTACAAGCAAAAATGCTTAATACAAATAATTAATAAATAAACTTGCACAAAAACTAAATAAAATCGTCTTTACAATAGTGACATATATATATATTCATATAAAGCCACTCAGTAAAAATACGTACTCATTACATTACGAACAATAACCGAGAACAAACGTAAATACGTTCAAAAGAAAATTATAACTCTTATACATGACACTCTAATAATAAACTCTAATACCATGACCAACAGATTTGTTGAAATAAGATTACATTTTAAACAAGCATAAATACCCTCTTATATATACATATATATCTGAAATTTTGTGTCTAACATCTCCATTACTATTTAGGAGAACTATAAGACTCAAATATTACTCAAATTATACCTTACTCAAATATACATACGCTACATATATAATATCTGATCATGATTAATTCTATTACATATATTGAAATAAAATCGCTATATTGATACTAACTACCTAATTATTAACACAAGACATACACATAGATACACAAAATGGAACAACAAATGTACCTGATCATCAACAAAATTTATAAATATAATGACTTAAAATTCAAGAGAATAAATTAAATAAAATTAAAATCGTATCTGTTTCTATTTGATCTGTCGGATAAATAAAAGTCCCCTAATTAGTCTTTATGACATACAGAATTTATTAAATAAATATAGTATGTGCTAACCAGAAATTAATAAAGAGTTTTTTTTTCGATGAAATAAAATTAATTTATAAAACATTTTGTTGAACAAGAATAAATAAAAATATATATATAATAAGAACGTCTATGCTTATAATATCGTTGGAATCTTGTAGCATAATCTCATGGCTTGAACATCTCTCTCTTTTTCCACGTAAACTCTCTCTTAAATGTAGATTCTCACCACTAGAAACCTGAAAAAGAACAATCGTAATTAATAAAAGGTCTATATACAATTTCTTATAAATAATTGAAGAGGATAATGACCCTCCAAGAATATAATCAAAATATAAAAATTCACATTTAACGCTGCACATTAATTACAAATTATTTCATGACAAATGTCCAACCAATAACTCAAGGACATAAATTTTAATAAATTGTAAATCGGACACATGCATATATTACATAACCCAAATATAAATACGCGTAAAGGCAAATTACTAACAATAATAGTCAATCGCCATGTTATAGAAAATTAAATTCGTATAATTAATATATACATATATGGATCCCTTGTAATAGCAAAAGAAAATAATAAGTTAACATTATAAATATATAAATAATAAAACAAAGGGAAATATTTACGCTTACTTATGTAATTTCTTCATGATTATCAAACCATAAATATGAAATGATTTATAAGCTTCCCTTTCCCAATGATATATATATATATATTCTCTAATAACGTGTAGGAAAAATATATAATAAAAATATAATTAATACACATACATGTACATATATTAAACACGACGATTTTGTCCTACACGGATATCGCGAATAAACTAAGACAAAATAATAATCCCTTGAGAAATCAATGCTTTGACCAATGAGAATTAATAAAAGATATTTCCAGCAACAGTATTCCTAAACAAATTGTAATAATTAGATAAATCATTTTGATATATGGACAATCGAAATTCTCAATGCATTAATCAAAATTTAAAATTATTATATGATTAATGATAATTCAATATTTCATTTATATAAAGCAAAAAGTATCGACGTTTATAAATCTTAGTGTATGCCGTTTATAAAATTAATATCTTAAGACATACAAACCAATATTAAATTTTGATACATATACGTATACACATTCTTGTTAGTTATAATATAATTTAAACCTTGTATTCCTTAACTACCTCTAAAAAGAAATTAATACTAACAATCAAGATCTATATAAAATCCCCGCCGATGTGAGCGATTTTTAATAATCATCCACCTCGACATCGACAAATCCAAATATCATTCAAAGGTAAAGCCGCGGTAGTCCTGCACCTGAAAAAGAAAAATTAATTAGTTAACGAATCTCAAAATTTTAATTGAAACATCAATAATAAAATATAATTGGAAGAATCAAATATTAACGATAAATTAATAATTAAATTTTAGCGACAGACTTGATAAATTACTTGACAGAATTGATTAAATAATTAATATGCATAGGACATGACAGGCAAAACATATTATATAATCACAAAGAGCAACACAATCGCCTTTAAATAATTAAAAATATAATAATTAAATATTTCAAACGTGTTAAAAATATAATAACATAATATAATAGGTACGTCTTATAGTAGCTACCATTAAAAATACTTATATAATCCAAAAATCCTTACAACACCGATGTCTTAACTAAAAAACATATATATATATATATATGTTTATATATATATATATTATAATATAATTATGCGTTGAAACAACCCCTATAATTTCGACGTAGAAATGTTGATCCATCAACCCTCTTCTTCCCCGTATATAAATACATGTACGCTCCCATTCGGTAACCTGTAAAAGAAATAAAACAATTAATACAAAATAAAGCCAATACTTGGCGTAAACTTTGTTAGGATAATTCATTAAACGAATAAAGATTAACGATAAAAATCTGACGACCTTCTAGTAGCTTCCCCGGTGATTATTCTAGCAGTAAAATTTTGAAGGCAACCCCATGAACAAAAAATTTAAAATGTTTGTAACTTCGATATCTTTTACAATAGAGATATACTAAGGGCATAATTGTGATCCCATTACCAAGTAGATCAACGTACTAATCGATTAATTAATCAAAATAAGTACACGTCCTAATATGCTCCCGTATATAGTTCTAAAATAACAGTCCCTACTCACTAGAAGTATAAATATGATGCTAACAATCAAATTTACCAACCAAAAGTGTTGTAACTTCGAGATCTTTTACAATAGAATTATAAAAAATAATATAATCATGATACCATGACCAAGTAGATCACCACACTAGTCGACTAATTCATCAAAAAAATGACGTCCAAATTTGGGTGAAAATGCTCTCGTATACATCTCTGGGATAATAATTCCAACATATTGGTATATAGATGTAACCCCTCACGACGATAATATTTATTTTCCATTGACCATCGATATACTGTTCCCAGTATAACCTATAAATCATAAAACCAAATAAATTAATAGCTATGCACTAAATAATATCGCGATACTAATAATCGAAATACAAAACAAAATCGTATAAATATCAAACGAACTCTCCCTCTAAATAATATCATTAAAATCAAAATTACTAGTATCCGACTTAATATCGTCACAAGGATAACATAACAAATACAAGAATAATAAATGTTAAAATATTTTATAATAATATAATTTAAGTGCCATTGAATAATTACAAGATATATATATATTAATCCCCAACTAACAATGAATATTTAATAAATATCCTATGAAACTTGTAAAGACAAAATTATAAATAAAAATGTAAGATAATAACCAAAATTTAACAATTGATAAAACTAATAAATTATATGGTACTAATAATTCTCTATGATTAAAATTGAAATTGCTTAATGCAAATAATAATAATAACAATAATGAATTTGCATAAATTTTAATAAGACTTACCCTTAGAAATAATAATATATCCTTGACCATCAACCATTTTAATTCAGCACTGCTTGTTTTTCTTGCTAAACCTGTTGACACCTAAAAACAAATAAAAATGAATATATATTCTTAGACCATAAATTAATAAAATATTAATGATTAAAAAATTTCAGAAACAAAATTTTGGTAGTAAAATCTAGCTTCAAATTCTACAAAATAATTCTAACAATTATACACATGAATATATATATATATATATATATATATGTATATATATATATGCATCCACCTTATAACCAATAATAATAATGACCCCCCTCCTGGATGCCTGAAAAATTAATGTAAAATAATATTTGGTCATAAGAATAATAATTTCTAACACGAGGCTGTCAATATTTTATAAAAATTTGCAAAGCATTAAGTATAACAAAATGGATAGCATCTATATGCTTAAGGCATATACACATGAGCCAATGAAAAGAAAGAAAAACCAACTAGCATAAATGAACCAAAATAACATAAATTTAAATTAAAATAATTTAAAAATCAGAATAAGGCCAATGAACACCATCAAAAATCAACCATGAACATTTACGATCACACTCTTCTATATATGAATGCATGTACCAAGCCTTATAAAATATTAACACTTCATATAAAAAGTTTTCAACTATAATAATCCCCCTTTTTCAAGTACTTTAATGACAAAATTTCATAATACCAAACCTTATTAAGTATAATTATGTCAGAATATTACTTACTAGTAAGTCTTCATATGACGAAAATAAATGGACACCCTACATTCGTGTTCCTACTCACCGGGTACCCCCCTGGCAAAAGTATCACCTGAATTAATAAAATAATAATATTAAAGATGGACATCTATAGCTACTATGAATATAAAATGTATATACACAATTGTAAAATGCCACGAACATTCACATATGAGCACTCTTTATACGTATATAAAAAAAAAATATATATACGTGCATATGAACATATGCAAATTTAATAATGTAAGACTAAAATCTTCCGAGAAATGAATAAGGCCCAGCTGCATAACGTGTGAAATAACACTCAAAAATTAGAATCTAAATTTAAAACTTTATTAAATAAAAATAAAAAAAAAAAATTTCAACAATGAATATAATGACAGCAACTTCTTATCATGCATAATATACATATATCATTAAGTCAAAGGAAATAAAAACGTGAAAACACGAGAGAAATAGAGAAATAATATGTGTACTTACGAATAATATTGCACAAAGAATATTATGCGTATAACTCTACGAGTCGAACAAGCGTGCAAGGCCAAGTCCAGCACGTCGCGTTATCTCCATTGGAATTTTTAAACATCCTCTCCCGACCTAAAGGCAGAGGGAAGATCTAAATTCGCGCTCGCATGAATGCAAACCAAATTAATACATCGACTTCTCTTTTATAATTAAGCATTAACAAAGTATTCTCTATTAATATTATACTATTATCCAGTATCATATACCTCTATATATATGCATACTATATGTGACATATGAACTGACTACATATACACATATGCATACATATTTTATAACAAAATCCAATAAAATAAAAGTAGAGACGTAATAAACAATCGTCAGGACGAAAAATTAACATATATTAATAGATAAAAATATACACCTTTATATATATATGCATACTATATGTAACCTATAAATCGAATAAATTTACATATACGCATATATATTTTATAACCAAACTCAATAAAATAACGGTATAAATACAATAAATACGCGTCGCGATAGAAATTGACACATATATATATTAACATGTCCAGAAATCTCCCTATATATATGTGCGTACTATACGTAATATATAAATTGAATAAATTTACATATACGCATATATATTTTATAACCAAACTCAATAAAATAACGGTATAAATACAATAAATACGCGTCGCGATAGAAATTGACACATATATATATGAACATGTCCAGAAATCTCCCTATATATATGTGCGTACTATACGTAATATATAAATTGAATAAATTTACATATACGCATATATATTTTATAACAAAACTCAATAAAATAAAGGTATAAATACAATAAATAAGCGTCGCGATGGAAATTTACAAATATACAGGGTCTACCAAAAGTGTGGAAACACCTAAATATCTCGGAAAATATACGTTTTACAGAAAAGTGTTTCCAACAAAAGTTGTAGGGTTTAAGAAGATCTATATACTGATTCTATCAGTTTGACCTTGGATGGCGTCGTCAAGGTCAGGTCAAGGTCACATTGACTTTTTTAAATGACACCCCCTACATTTGATTGCATATTCTTATAGCTTAATTCAAGAGCTTTCCAAAACACTATAATAATGTTCATTTTTATTAAGTACTTTGCGAGTTATGAGGGTTGAAATAATTTCTTAATTTTACATAAACCATAAAATATCTAGTAAACCATTCATTTTTCGATTATCTTACCTTCATACTTTTATGTACAAATTAATGAGAGGAATCAATTGGTGTAAAGAAAACACATAGTTGTTTCTAAGAAAAAATATGTAATTTGCAATTAACAATTCCATATTTTTTCTTATTATTAAATACGATTCAGTAAAAACTTGCTGAAATCAATTTTCATAAGCAATATGCGAATACATATCTATACATATATATATATATATATATATATATATGTGCTAATATGAAAGTCGCCCAAATGAAAATCTTCAAAGAATAAAATATTGTTAGAATCAAAAGACCTCTTGAATAAAAGATCACGGTAGAGCGTGCAATGAATTCTTCGAGCACATCCGTCGTGATCATTCTTAGAAGTAAAACGAGCCGCTTTTTCATACGTTGTTCCGAGAATTGTAAGAATAAAATTTCTTTTAGCGACATAATAACTATTAAGCGAAGCGATAATTAATTTCCATATATTCTTATTGTAAAATTTATTGTAATAATAATGGCTTAACGCATTAGAATTTATTAAAATATTATTCATAGACTTGAGTAATCATTAAAAGTCGACTTTGAAAATTTTAAAATATATACCTATAAAACCACGAAAAATTCTAATTGTTGAAGCCTTTATTAAATAAATAAAAATATATATTGTAAATGATAAATCTTAATAATTAGTCTTAAGATAATTATTAAACCTGGAAATAATACGTGTAATATGCCAATTTAAACCACGTAAACGAATTTTAAAAGGTAATTCATTAAAAAATATTACTGTTACTAATGTGTCTTATAAAGAGAAAGAATGCAGTGAGCATTCTTCGAAGGACATCCAGCGTATCTATTTTTAGAAAAAGAGATAAGCCATCTTCGCATCCGTTGCGTTAGAATCTGCAATCCAAATGCTAAATTTTTCTTTACTAATTATTACTAGTTATTAATTTACTAAATATTAATTAATTACTAATTATTAATTTTAACTATATACGCACCATTGTAAAAATCATTGTAATAATAATGGTTTAATACATCAGAATTTACCAAAATATCACTTAAAATTTAAACAATTGCTATAAATCGAACTCAAATTTTCGAATAACATAAATACGATATTATAAAAAAATTCTGATTGTTAAAAATCATTATTAAAAATTATTCTAAAATTATTTAATAAATCTAAGACTCAAGACCTGCAATCCCTACCACAAAACTCTCACCCACCACATCGCAAACTCATAGCAGGAAGGGATAGCTCCAGCAGCCGACCCACCAATCACCTAAGAGGCCCACCTTTTCTCCCTACCATTAAACATCGAACCAGAGGAAGGTATATAAGGCACCTCAGGCGTCAAGTCTGCGCTCTCGCCCGCTCTCTAGCCTTTAAGCCATTAACTCGCCTGTGTCTCAGCTCTCTCTACGCCCATCAGATCTCCAGCTCTCGAAGAGGAAAAACCTAGAAGCCTACCGGACACCTTAACTTATTCGAAAATAACTTAGTCGCGATTTTGACTTTTTCTTTCGGGACTTAGTCTCAATCTCTATTAAGAGAGCTGTATCAACATTAACACTTTAATAAAGTGCTACCATCCAGCAACCTCTGACTCTTTGGCCATTCTCTGCGCTGCCTTGCCACTTCTTCAGGTTCTCACCGAGGTCGAGCAACCCAGGGAAGGAGCAGCGGTGCCTGCATTCATCCATTGATCCCGTCATCCGGTAAGGAAATAATAAAATAATAATCATTCTTAATCAACCTTGATAATAACTTTGTATATTAGTTCGATTTATTCTAGGCCTATTGACAATTTTCCCAGAATCTTACTTGCCCGTATACAGACTTTAAATTTTTCTTTCGAGTTGAATTATTTAAATTTCAACCGATCCTCTGAGAACGCTCGAAGCGTATCCTAGAGTGTAGCGTCGTTCGAGTTAGTCACTCGATGTGCATTGAGTAGCAAATTCTACTCCTCTGCCGCTTTCACGGAGAGCTTCTCTGAAAGAATTTCTCCGTGGATCCTGTGCCGCTGTGACGTGACGTCTTGCACATCGATACTAGACTCAGAATCTAAGACTCGCTCCTAGAGGATCTGTCGAAATAATAGAATTTATGCACTGGCTTACAAGTTAACTATCGAAACATTTTATGAATTTTATACTTATCTGAAGTAAGCCAGCCGCTCTCACCCGTATCCTCGTCTGTATCCTTGAATCTCCAGACCTCTCGGTGCAGCCGCATGCTCCTGGAAATTCAGTATATGCTAGATAAATTATCATCCGTTGTACGACAATTTTCCTCGAATCCTACCTTTCCGTATACAGACTTTAAATCCTTCTTTGAGTTGAATAATTTAAATTTCAACCGATCCTCTGAGAACGCTCAAAGCGTATCCTAGAGTGTAGCGTCGTTCGAGTTAGTCACTCGATGTGCATTGAGTAGCAAATTCTACTCCTCTGCCGCTTTCACGGAGAGCTTCTCTGAAAGAATTTCTCCGTGGATCCTGTGCCGCTGTGACGTGACGTCTTGCACATCGATACTAGACTCAGAATCTAAGACTCGCTCCTAGAGGATCCGTCGAAATAATAGAATTAATGCACTGGCTTACAAGTTAACTATCGAAGACATTTTATGAATTTTATACTTATCTGAAGTAAGCCAGCCGCTCTTACCCGTATCCTTGTCTGTACCCCCTGAATTTCCGGACCTCTCGGTGCAACCGCATGCCCCTGAAAAATTCAAAATATATTAAATAAATCATTAATTGCTGTACCCCAATGAACTGTATATAGCCGAACGTTTCAACCATGATATGAGAACGAGTGAGATATACTATCATAATCTACATTCGTTTATCTCACAATAATCCGTTAAGCCGTATTATTCGTCTTAACTCTATGAACCACCTTGCTGTGACTACATTTACCTTATAAAACCATTCATCTTCACAGGTACCTTTCTACGCATCATCGTAAGTAAACCCCTTTTGTGTTAAATCAATCGTATCAAACATACTAAATAGTCGTATTCCCTCGGTAGATGGTTAACCCCCGCCGAACTTCTTCCGTTGGACGCGAAATTCCCCTCCGTGCCGCGGGTATACGCCGCAGGCGTGCCTCCCGGTCGGTACTTAGGCTCCCTACAGCTCGTCAGTTGTTTGCCGACGAGAACGACTTAACAAGCAGAGTAACAAGGTACTCTCCAGTGCGTAGTTTCGCGCCCTCCCGCGCATACCCTTATCGTCCTCCCCGAAACCCTCCAGCGGTTCTTCAAGAGGAACAACAGCCCAGAGCCAGGCCGCCATCGCCCAATTACTCCCCCATCCAGGATTCATCTAATCCCAGCTACTCGCCGGTCAGGACACCGGAAGATCTTCCTTCCATACCGGAAGAACGAAGACCCATAGAACAAAGCACAGAAACTGAGGTTGGTCCATCCAACCCAGGTCAAGTTCTGGATCCCCCTGAACCAAATTTCTACCCGGAACCAGAGGACCTAGTCTTACCAAGCAGTATCCAACCCCTCGCAGGACTAACAGACGAAGATTTTATCGAGATCTACGAATACTTGCAGCGAGATAATTTCTTCAACAACCGCGAATAATAACCATATCTAGATATCGCATTAGAAATGCTATAGAGAAGAACATTAACTACATACACACATCTATACGTATAACGATATACACTATCTACAACTGTCAAATAATAACAATAATAACAATAATAAAAAATTTGTAAAGCTCTAAGGAAGTAAACTAATAAAAGAAAACAGATCAAAAAGGATAAATTGGGTCAGGTTCAACGCACCTAATTTATTTCCCATCGTCAATCCCTCTCCTGAAAGAAGCGCAAAAGATTCTTAGTCTCTCGGCGTCCTAGGGTATAGCCGGCTTGGCAGGTTGCCCTGAAAAAGAAATAGAGAGAAGTTACAATTGCGTAACAAATAAATACGTGAGAAGTTACGATCGAGACGTAACAACGAAATCTCAAAACGTAACACTTTCATTCAGATAGTTCCAGAAAACAGTCAAAGTTGCCTTTTAGATGTACTGAACTACCTAATTGAATCAAAACTAAATCTAGTCTATCCGAATATTTATATTGCGATTAGAATTTTATTATTAACTATACCAGTAACAATTGCTTCTGCTGAAAGAAGCTTCTCAAAACTTAAACTAATAAAAAACTACTTACGTTCAAATACATCACAGGAAAGACTGGTGGGACTAGCCATGATGTCAATAGAAAAAGAGATATCACATGAAACCGATTTTTCTAATGTGATTAATGACTTTGCTTCCGCAAAAGCGAGAAAAGTTAATTTTTAAGATTATTATTCAAAGGTTTTATGTTAATTTTTATTTTGGAGAGAAAAATATCTTTGTTTTAAATTTTTTTTTTGAGTTGCAAGAATCGGCCTCGCATTTTTTTTTGCACCCAGCCCCGCATTAACTAGAACCGGCCCTGAGTATTCATTTAATGATTGAATATGATTGGTCAATTCCTTATGTTATTGCTTTAATCCGTTAAGTCTACTGCCATTGTAGAGGACGTGTTAAGCGTCTTCTACAATGAGATTTAAGGCGTAAGACTTAAGAAATTGACCAATCACAATCGAATATTCTCTTAATAATAGACCGTGATCGGTGAATTTCTTAAGCCTTACGCTTTAAAATCTTATTATAGGCGCTACATTAAGCGTAGTCTACAATGAAATTTTAAGGAGACTTAAGTCGTAAGATTTAAGAAATTAACCAATTATAGTCAAGTATTAAGAAAATATTCGATTGTGATTGGTCAATTTCTTAAGTCTTACGCCTTAAGTCTCCTTAAAATCTCAGTGTAGACGACGCTTCAAGAGTCGTCTACAATGGCCGTAGTATAATGTTGTAAGGCGTAAGTCTCAAGAAATTAACCAATCACATTCAAGTATGGCCGTGTTCCGAAATTGCTGCCAGTTTATTGCCAACACTGAAAATATATAATATACGTAACGTGCACTATAGAATTTGCAGTACAGGTAACAATTTCGGAACACGGCTAATGAAGAGAATGCTCGGCTGTGATTGGTCAACTTCTTAAGGCTTAGGGCTTAAATTATCTGTTGTAGATCGGGATTAAATGTTCGTCTGCAATGGCCGTTGCATAAGGTTGCAAGGCGTAAAACTCAAGAAATTGACCAATCACAGTCGAGTATTCTCTTAATATTTGACTGTGATTGATCAATTAGTTGAATCTTACGCCTTACAACCTTACGCTACGGCCACTTAGGACGACCTTAAAGCACCGTCTACAATGGCAGTAGAATTAATGAATTAAAGCTGTAACTCAATAAATTGGGCAATCACATTCGAGTATTCTTTTAATGCTTGAATGTGATTGGTCAATTCCTTAAGGTACTGCTTTAATCCGTTAATCCTACTGCCATTGTAGATGACGTGTTAAGCGTCTTCTACAATGAGATTTTAAGGCGTAAGACTTAAGAAATTGACCAATCACAATCGAATATTCTGTTAATACTAGACTGTGATTGGTCAATTTCTTAAGGCTTAGGGCTTAAAATTGTTAATATGCCTGACACTACAATAACATTTGATGTGATCCACTAATTATTTAATTGAGCATTATAGTACTTTTTGTCATAATATTTATTTAAATATTATGACAAAAAGTGCTATAATGCTCAATTGTATGGATATACTGGCACCCAAAGTTATCGTTTCAGTCATTTCACATTATTTGGTTTTATATTTTTACGCAGTTGTTCTAAGAAGAACCCATCTGTGTAATTGTCTGGCAAGTCATAATTTTCATATAAATTTTTTTGTCACTGTACTTCTTTCATATTCAGCTGAGATATGTTTTTAGCTTTAGAATTATAAAAATTCTTATTCTTGAATCTGTAAATTATTTATATCCATTAAAACATTTAATACTCAAAATTCATTTGTCTCTATTTCTAATATAATGACTTTTGTATCACCAATAAAATGCTACAAAAGAATAATACATATAGACAAATATTGTAATGTAATTACTAATATTATCGCGAAATATACATTAAGCATCATAATATTTTTAAATAGATGTCATAAGTTTACAAATAAGTATGTGACGAAAGATATTAAAAATTTATACGAATAAATATAAATTCTGAACATTATGGTGATGTTCAGAATTAATATTTATAATTTATATATATAAATTTTTAATATCTTTTATCAGATACTTATTTGTAAACTTATGGCATCTATTTAAAAATATTATGATACTTAGTGGACATTTTACGAGAATATTAGTAATTACAATACAATATTTGTTTATATGTATTATTCTTTTGTAGCATTTTATTGATAATAATCATCTAACTTCCACTTCCAAGGCTTCTCCGCTTCCAAGAGTTGTACATTTTCTGTAACATAAATAATAATAATCATATATTAATCATAGAAATATATATATATATATATATATATATAACTATTACATATAATATATATAAATAAAAATATACATACATTTTTTTTCAATATTGAAAGTATGATGCGGATGATGCTAGCAAATATCCTGATTGCACTGGCGGTGCGCGCACATATCCTGGTTGTATGGGCGGTGCGTGTACATATTCTGGCTGTACGGACGATGTATGCACATATCCTGGTTGTACGGGTGGTGTGTGTACATATTCTGACTGTACGGATGATGCATGCACATATCCTGCCTGCATGAGCGGTGCGCGCACATATCCTGGTTGTACGGCGGTGCGTATATATGTCCTCGTCGTAAGGGCAATGCCTGCACATATCCTGATTGTACAGGCGATGCGTACACATATTCTGGTTGTGCAGGCGGTGTGTGCACATATCTTGGATGTACAGGCGGTGCGTACACATATTCTGGTTGTACAGGCGGTGTGTGCACATATCTTGGTTGTACAGGCGGTGCGTGCACATATTTTGATTGTATGGGCCGTGTGGTGATGGGTCTGAATGCACGTCCACGTGCGGCATATTGTTTTTTTCTTTTCGCGGGTCACCGCTCTGCGAACCGCTTCATTAATGTGCTGTAAAAAAAAATATATATTAATATAAAAATAAAATGTATAGATAAAAAATCTACGCATACACATATGCACACATACGTACAAGTAATCTTCCCAATCATATATTATAATTTATATAAATATATAATTATAATTTATTAAATTTTATTTTTAATTTATTAAAATATTATGATATTCACCTTGTTTATGTTTTGTTTCACTCTCATGTCCCCTAAGTCCTCTAGTATCGACGTCATCGCCGTCGCCGTTGACACTCTCCCGTCGGCGGACAGCGGCGTCATCGCCGTTGACACTCTTCCGTCGGCTGGTAGCGGCGCCGTCGTCGTCACTCTCCTGTCCGCTGAAGACGACGCCTTCGTCGCCACCATCCTCACTTTTGATAATAGTGGCGACGACTTTTTTGATTTTATGCTGCCCTCGCTTCTTGCTGAAATAAATTTATTATTATTATTATTATTATAATATATATATATATATATATATATATATATATATACATATATATATATATAAATTTGAAAAATGTATAAAATATACTTACATCGAGGCATTGTTCTATTTCAAACGACGCACAAGAATCAACTGGTTCTTTCCAGTCCACGGTCCACGGTGTTCTTTCAGTCCAGTGTTGCCAGAAAGCAGACGCGGCGCACACGCACACGGTCAGCGAGGCACGTGTGCGTGTGCGCCGCGTCTTCTATCTGGCAACGTCGCCTCATTCCATTTTGGAAAGAAAAACGATCTGGCCGATTTCGAGATTCGGCATTGCTGCGTTTTTAAAACATCAATAGCAGTTTTAATATTTGTTGTATAAGTTATTTACTTTTTTTATATTTTTTATTAATATTATTTTTATTAATAGTAATTAATTAAATTTATAATTTTTTTTAATTTTATAATATTAATTAATATATTAATAAATTATTAATATTAATAATAATTTTATTAATATTATTTGTATTAATATTATTTTTATTGATATTATTTTTTTTTATATTTTTGAATTATAAATCATATAAATTTATTTTTTTAGTGTAAGGAAAAATCCTTATGTAAAAATACATATTTGGTAAGCAAAAATATTTATTAATGGAAAACAGCCAAAAAAATTTAATTGCAATTTACATTATTGTTCTGCTGATTTCTATCAATAAATATTTTATATTAACGAATATGTATTTTTACATAAGTATTTTTCTTTGCACAATAACAAAAGTATATATATATGATCTATAATTCTAAAACATGTAAATAATTTGGAAAACAAATATTAAAACTGTTTTTTATACATAAGGCGTGCGCAAAAAGTACCGCCCTAGTAAAATATCTTGAAAACGTTTTTGAAAACAATTTTTCATACAAAAGTTGTAGGGTTTTATATTACATTACGGGCGCATTACATAGCAATATTATTATGATCCTGGAAAGCATGGTCAAGATAACATAAAAGTTCCTTGTTTTTTTATGGAAACCTATGTTTTCCTGTACATATTCTTGTAGCTTATCTCAAAAGCTTTTCAAAACACTGTAATAAAGTATTTTGTCATTGAGTACCTTTCGAGTTATGGAGCTTGAAATAATTTCTTAATTTTGTATAAATTATAAAATATGTAGTAAAATATTCATTTTTTGTTTATCTTATCTTTACTTTTATGCACAAAGTAACGAGAGGAATAAATTGGCGAAAACACATTTGTTATTAAAAAATATGTAATTTGCGATTAACAATTATATATTTCTTCTTAAAAACAGCTGTGTTCGTTATGTTGTGCATACAAAAGTAAAATAAACGAAAGCAGATACTCGGTGTTGGAGTGCGCGATACAGGACGTCCATACGAAAAGCGCGCGCGACTGTTATAACACATTACTGTTATAACCTGATCGAATCGATATAGTGAAAAAGTAATAAAAGAAGTTTTGATTTGTGTTGTTTATTTGTAGTTATAGTTTGTGTTATAGTTTTTAGTGTTTTATAGTGTCTACATTATGGGGCGAAAGTATGACGGAATACATTTGCCTCTAACTCGATGCAGAGCTTCCTTCAAGAAAGGCTAGATTATAAGGTGAGCATATTTCCATTGATATATGTGCATACATATACGAGGGTAGGATGAAAAGTTTAGGGCCTCACATAGAAATGGCGTTATTATGGCGGCGTTGCATGATTTCATATTTCATAAAATTACTCAGAAAGTTTCAAGTCGATGCGTTACTTCATTTAGTTTTGACTGACTAAACTAAGTCGCACATCGACTTGAAAGTTTCTGAGTAATTCGGTGAAATGTGAAATCATGCAACGCCGCCAAAAAATTAAGCATAGTAATGTGTATGTGAGCTATGTCTATGTGAGACTCCAAACTTTTCAGCCTATCCTCGTATACATACATACACACATACATACATGCATACATACATACATACATACATGCGTCCATAAATAAAATACGTCCATAAATTTTAAAAATAATTAAATTTTTAATTATAAATATTTATAAAATATATAAATATAAAAAATATAATAGATGTTTATTAAAAATTTTAACAATGCTGCAGAATGTAAGAAATAAAATAGTAATTGAATTGGAAAAATATATATAAAATTATATACATTATATAAATATTTTATACATATAATATTGTTTTGAAAATTTATTGTACTTTATTTAAAAATGTAAATTTTTCCATAAAGATTAAATTTAAATTTATTTCATAAAAATATTATTACAAAGAAGATTTATTTTAAAAAATGAAAGAAAAATAATATTTAAATAAATGTGGTATTACTGCTACATGATATTGAACATTTATAAAATGTGCAGTAATTCCACATTTATTTAAATATTATTTTTATTTCATTTTTCAAAATTAATCTTTGTAATAATATATTTGTAATAATCTTTATAAAATATCTTTATTAAATATCTTTATGATAATATCTTTATATGTATATCTTTATATGTATATCTTGATATGTATATAAAATTATATACATTATATAAATATTTTATACATATAATATTATGTCTTGAAAATTTATTGTACTTTATTTAAAAATGTAAATTTTTTCCATAAAGATTAAATTTAAGGGATCAATTGAAAAATTGTAGTCGACCAAACTAACCAAAAAATTAAGTTTATTAATACAATTTGTATTAATAAACTTAATTTTTTGGCTAGTTTGGTCGACTACAATTTTTCAATTGATCCTTTGATTACTTGACTAGCGATATTAAATTATTTACGATTAAATCTAAATTTATTTCATAAAAATATTATTACAAAGAAGATTTATTTTAGAAAATGAAAGAAAAATAATATTTAAATAAATGTGGAATTACTGCTACATGATATTGAACATTTTATAAATATTCAATATCATGTAGCAGTAATTCCACATTTATTTAAATATTATTTTTCTTTCATTTTCTAAAATAAATCTTCTTTGTAATAATATTTTTATGAAATAAATGTAAATTTAATTTTTATGGAACAAATTTACATTTTTAAATAAAGTACAATAAATTTTCAAAACATAATATTATATGTATAAAATATTTATATAATTTATATAATGTATATAATTTATATATAATATTTATATAATGTATATAATTTTATATATATTTTTTCAATTCAATTACTATTTTATTTCTTACATTCTGCAGCATTGTTAAAATTTTTAATAAACATCTATTATATTATTTTATATTTATATATTATATAACAAAAAGTTAATATAATGGGTATTTCAAAAATGTCGCATACGTTCGCCGCCATTCCATGAAGAATAAAAATTGAAGATAAAATGTTATACTTTTTTTTATGTGATAAATAGTTTCATTATTATCAAGTAGTCACGCGTTTCGCTATTTGCTTCCTGTTGCAGTTCTGCGTTGATTGATTGATTACAATAACTACTTGCAGTGAAACTATTTATCGAAAAATAGAATTACATGTTATTTCTTAGATTTTTAGTCTCTATCTAATGGCGTATGCGACACTTTTGAATATCTTGTATACAAATGATATTTAAAAAATTTCAATTTCTGAAACATTTTTTGCAGTCTTTTGTTTATTTTGTATTTTATAATAAGGTATACTAAGTAATAATTTAAAATAAGGTATGTATTTTTTTGTAGTAGTTGTGTAGTAGTTTTAATAGTTAGTGCCAGAGGCTATTCGTGTGCAGCTTTTAAAAATATATTATGATCCAGAAACGTGTTGCATGTGCGTTCTGTAAAAAATCCAGAGGCGATCTATTCGTGTGCTGGTAACTTTTATAAATACTTTGCTGCAGATACGGTTTGCATGTGCGTTCTTATAAAATAATTATAAAATATTTCAAGCATTATTGTTTGCAAAAATTATGTACTGTATTATAATTAATTTTTGTAGTTATTCGATCGAAACTAAACAAAAGACTGCACTTATTTTTCAGAGATTCAACGTTCATATTTTTTTAACTTTTTATTATTTTTTAATATTTTACAAATACTAATTCATTAATTTTTCTTTGCAGGCGGCAGTTATTGAGGCAAATGGAAAAAGAAATAAACTCTAGGAATGCTTGTGGTACTAGCAATGAATCCATCGATTTTAAGAAATCAGTGGAATTACTTCCCGATATGATGGATTCGAAAGTTAGTGCCCAAAGTATTCAATGCCTAGAGTCAACTTCAGAGTCAGGTATTTATTACGATAATATTGACAACTGCGACGATAACAATACACTTGTTATCGATAATAAAGACTTTCTAGATCCTTTTTATATCGAGGAAAATTTGCCCGAAGGCCGTCGCATTGTCGATATTTCTTTTATATGGAATAAAATCCATAGAACTTTCGATAATCATGCACGAGGAATAGAGTGCCAATTTAAAGATTGGAAACTCATAAATTCCTATCGTCGTGGGCTCATGACGCAATTGTTCTTCAAATGCCAAATGTGCCATTATGAAGCTAACATCTGGTCAGAACTCACAGATCCAAAACCATTGGACATAAATACGGCTGCTATAGCAGGAACTATCACAGTTGGAATTGGTTTTGCCCAATTGGAAGAACTGTGTGCAGCTATAAACATTCCATGTATGTCTGATAAAATTTATATGAAATATCGAGAAAATGTAATCGATGATTTTCAGACAACAGCTATGGGAAATATAAAAATAGCTGGCGAAGTTGAAAAGCAACTCGCTCTCGAAAAAAAAGAAATAATAAACGGTATTCCGTATATAACTGTTATAGCGGATGGTAGTTGGATGAAGAGGCGTATGGCAACGCCTACGATTCTCTTTCCGGCATTGCTACAATAATTGATTATCGCACAAAAAAGATTCTTTTTGTCGGTATCCGTAATAAATTTTGCACGATATGTGATATAGCGGAAAGAAATAGAATCGAACCAAGACACTATAAATGTTACAAAAATTTCGATCGTAACGCAAGCTCCACAAGTATGGAGAGCGATGCCATAGCAGAAGGCTTTAAAAGTAGGAGTAAGCCTGGAAATGCATGGAATGATCTATAGAACAATTATTGCCGATGGTGATAGCAGCGTATATCAGACCATCGTTGATAGCAGACCATATCGCGAACAAATGATCACCGTGAAAAAAATTGAATGTACAAATCATTTGCTTCGCAATCTCTGCAAAAAGTTGAGGATTGTAGCAGAAACAACTCAGCAAAAAATACAAAGAAAGCGTGGTTTCGTCTATCTACGAAATATTGTAAAAAACAACATTTTAAAGATACGAAAAGAAGTGATAAAAGCAACCGATTTACGAGAAAAAGAAGAGCAACCTGACCATTATAAGGCTATGGAATTGCAAAAAGATATATTAAATATTCCTAGTCATATATTTGGTGAACATAAACGTTGTAAAGAACGCGGTCGTATTTGTGACTGTGCTGACGAAATGAAGAAAAATTATGTACCGTTTCTCAAGTTGCACGGTCTTTATCAAAAAATACAGAGTACTATGATATATTTAAGCGCTTATTCTGATAGCTTATTGCTGAAATTAACGAATAATCCTGCAGAATCGTTCAACTCGATAATCTGCAAAGAAATTGGTGGAAAGCGCATCAATTTTGGTAATCGAGGCTCCTATAATGCTAGAATTGCGGGGGCAATTGTGCAATATAATACACAACAAGTTCTCACGCAAATGTATCAAAATATATGTAAAAGTGTTCCTCCCATTATCGAGACTTTGGAAAAGCGACGACAAGCAAAAGTTGCAAGAACCAGAGAATCTCGAGAAATAAATGGAAGGCAAAAAAAGTTTAAGCGGGAATCAGTAACAGATTGCTATTATGGTTCGCAATCACAAAAATCGGATCTCCCACTTGATATTTTTGAGCAACTTCGACAAAATCATTTGGAAAAATTGCTTGAAAATGCCAAAAATTGGAGACAAATTGAACGTGATACAATGGAGCAAAGTGAATCTGATTTGTGGCATTCATTGAAACAGGAAATGTTGACGGCGTCTAATTTTGGAATCGTATGTCGCATGAGACCGACAACGTCTTGCGCCTCAGTTGTAAAAAATATTTTATTTCCTCCTTCAATCGATACCACGGCAATGAAATATGGTCGCGAGAAAGAAAATGTTGCGAAAACAAAATTGGCCATAACATTAAAAAAGGAGATTAAAACTTGTGGATTATTCATTGACATTGAAAATCCATGCTTAGGCGCTTCTCCTGATGGACTCATTGATAGAGATGGTCTGGTAGAGATAAATAAAATGTCCTCTGTCAGCTGAGCATTTAACATCGGAAGAGGCTATAAAAACGCTGCCTCAATTAAAAGGCATCTTTGATAAGAAAAATTCAAATAAGATGAATCAGAATCATCGATTTTTCTATCAAATTCAAGGGCAGTTAAATATAACGCAGCGAGATTATTGTATTTTCGCTGTATGGACGCCAAAAAGCATGAAAATAGTACGTGTTCATAGAGACAATGTATTTTGGAATAATAAAATGCTGCCCTTTTTAACACGTTTCTATTATGATTGCATGCTTCCAGAAATCTTGGATAGTCGGCATAATAGGCATATGCCAATTAGAAATCCAAAATACATAATTGAAGCTCAACAAGAAGCAGCGAAAAAAATAATTAATCGAAAAAGTCTTCAACAATGTAATTCAGAAGACGAAAACATTATCCAAAAAGATGAATGTATCGAATCTGAAATAAATATTTCAAATATTTTACCAATGGAAGCAACTGTTGTTACTGCTCTGAATGCAGAACAAGATGACGATTGCATCGTTGTTAGTTCTCCAAAAATAGAGAACTAACTGAAGATGATATAGCCAAGCAAAGAGAATTTTTAGATAAGTTGCTCCTTTATATATAGTAAAAGAGTTGCTCCTTTATATATAGTAAAAGATAATGTTTTACCTATAGATAGCAAAATAAATGATGAATCTTTAGATCTACTTTTACGCGTTATAAGAGATGATTCTAATTTTGAAACACAAACTGTGCTATATTTGGAATATCCTCATATAATTGTAGCAAGTCGTAGCGACAAAAGCTTACAAATTATTGGAGGAAATTGTAATGATCATTGGCGATGTATTTTTTTTGACGGCACCAAACTTCGAGTGTATGATAGTTTACCTGGTTGTACATACGATAAATTGGTGCCTAAAGAAAAAAATTATATTCATCGCCGTTATCCACAAATAAATAGAAATAATATAATATTTGAAAAGGTTCAAGCACAACCTGATGGTATATCCTGTGGAATTTATGCTGCAGCTTTCGCTACAACTATAGCTTTAGGAGGAAATCCTTGTAAGGAGAAATATTCCACTAATGTGAAATATATGAGGCAACATTTTTTTAAAATTGTTGCAGAAAATAGACTGTCGCCTTTTTCAAAATGAATATTGTTGGAAAAAGATGTCTCAGTGCAAATATCTCGTTTGCATATATCGGAGAGACGAAAAAAATACATATATTTATGGTTGCGTCTCATGGGAATGGGCGATGGAGGGGCCCATTCCATTCTCGATATAAATATATTATTTCGAGGTAACAAATGTATTGTGAATAATTGTAAATAGTATGTGTAAATTTTACAAATATACAATATTACTTCAAATAACTTGCACAATACATTTAATATTATTAGCTTTTCATTATATCGATTAGTAAACGAGCCGTGCATAATTTGTTAAAAAAATTAATAGATAAAATTTTAAAAAAATATATGCAAATATGCGTATAACTATTTTAACAAATTACAAATTATGCACGACTCGTTTACTAATCGATATAATCAAAAGTTAATAATATTAAATGTATTGCGCACGTTATTTGAAGTAATATTGTATATTTGTAAAATTTACAAATAATATTTATAAATATATTCACAATCTGATTTTATTATACATATCAATATTTTGACAATATATATATTTTACATTTTTCATATATTTTTATATGTTTTATATATTCTCATATATATATATATATATATATATATATATATATATATATATATACAGGGTGTCCCAGACCACCCGTCTCACCCGATTTTTTCGTAAACGCGACATTTCAAAGAAAAATTTTTCAGACAAAAGTTTTGTGACTTCGAGGGGGACATAAGATGGTGTCATTGGCTTGACCTTGGATAGTCGTTTGAAGATCACGTGAAGGTCACCTTTAATTTCTTAAATGGAAACCCCCATTTTTCAATGCATATTCTTGTAGCTTACCTCGAGAGCTTTCCAAAACATTATAATTAAGTACCTTTTTATTAAGTACTTTTTGAGTTATAAGGCTTGAAATAATTTCTTAATTTTACATAAACCATAAAATATCTAGTAAACCATTCATTTTTCGATTATCTTACCTTCATACTTTTATGTACAAAATAATGAGAGGAATCAATTGGTGTAAAGAAAACATACAGTTGTTTTTAAGAAAAAATATGGAATTGTTAATTGCAAATTACATATTTTTTCTTAGAAACCACTATGTGTTTTCTTTACACCAATTGATTGACCTCTCATTATTTTGTACATAAAAGTATGAAGGTAAGATAATAGAAAAATGAATGGTTTACTAGATATTTTATGGTTTATGTAAAATTAAGAAATTATTTCAAGCCTTATAACTCAAAAAGTACTTAATAAAAATGTACTTAATTATAGTGTTTTGGAAAGCTCTCGAGATAAACTACAAGAATATGCAATGAAAAATAGGGGGTTCCATTTAAGAAATTGAAGGTAATCTTTATGTGACCTTCAAACGACTATCCAAGGTCAAACCAATGACACCATCTTATGTCCCCCTCGAAGTCACAAAACTTTTGTCTGAAACATTTTTCTTTAAAATGTCGCGTTTACGAAAAAATCGGGTGAGACGGGTGGTCTGGGACACCCTGTATATATACACGGTGGGCCATTTTAATCGATGCACTCGAATATCTCGAAAACAGCACTCTTCAGAAAGAAATGTTTCAAACAAAAATTGTAGGGTGTGAAGGGGGACATAAGATGGTAGCATTGGTTTGACCTTGGAAAGTCATTTGAAGGTCACATAAGTCAACTTCAATTTCTTAAATTGAACCCACCATTTTTCATTACATATTCTTGTAGCTTATCTCGAGAGCTTTCCAAAACACTACAGACAAATGTTTTTTCATTAAGTACTTTTTGAGTTATAAGGCTTCAAAGTTTGCAGTACTTCGATATAAAATGCAAAATATCTCGTAAAATATTTAGTTTTCGGTAGTCTTACCCTAATACTTTTATGCACAGGATAATGAGACAAAACTATTGGTGCAAAGAAAACGTATGATTGTTTATAACAAAAAGTGCATTACAAATTACACATTTTTTATCATAAACAATCATACGTTTTCTTTGCACCAATAATTTTGTCTCATTATCCTGTGCATAAAAGTATTAGGGTAAGACTACCGGAAACTAAATATTTTACGAGATATTTTGCATTTTATATCGAAGTACTGCAGACTTTGAAGCCTTATAACTCAAAAAGTACTTAATGAAAAAACATTTGTCTAGTGTTTTGGAAAGCTCTCGAGATAAGCTACAAGAATATGTAATGAAAAATAGTGGGTTCAATTTAAGAAATTGAAGGTGACTTTTATGTGACCTTCAAATGACTTTCCAAGGTCAAACCAATGCTACCATCTTATGTCCCCCTTCACACCCTACAATTTTTGTTTGAAACATTTCTTTCTGAAGAGTGCTGTTTTCGAGATATTCGAGTGCATCGATTAAAATGGCCCACCGTGTATACAGGGTGATTCAAAATAACCCCTGTGTCCGTGAAATGACACATTGTTGAGTCAATTCTAAGACGATTTTTCATTTTGCAAAATTTTGTCCGAAGCTTAGTTTTCGAATTATTAAAGAAAGAAGTTAACGCATGACAGGTCGGATACAAGAGGCAGGCAAGGGTGACGCGAGACCCGTCAGACGCGGGCGCTTACGCGGGGCGCCTGCTGCGATCAGCTGATCGCTATACACACAGACACACATGCGACACATACATTCTCTCTCTGTCTGCTGTCTGTCTGTCTGTCTCTCTCTCTTTCTCTCTCTCTCTCTCTCTTTCATTCGCTCACTCTCTCTCACGTGTATTTTTTTTTTTTTTTTTTTTTTTTACGAGAGGGGAAAATGCATTTTATGCATACCCACCGGTCGATCCAGTGAGTTATGTGGGACTCGAGTACCAAGTCGAATTACCAACTCGGTACTCCCTACCCACTAAAAACCCCTCTCTTTTCACGAATTTTCTTTGACACACTGTCCCTCTGTCCTTCCCGAGATCTGTTTTCACATAACGTTAAAAAATAGTTATTATTACCTTGTTCGATGACTTCTGATGTATTGCTGTAATTGCTTGAAGGAGAAATGAATTTTCCGATAGATCGTACGTTCTCAAATTTAACGTAGATATCACGTTGCACAAGACAGAAATCCACACTAAATTATTAACTGAAAGTTTTTCTTCTTTTATGAACTGCATTTTTTTATAAACTTTAACGTAATCACATTTATTTATTCACTCGATGAGACGAGAAATTTACTGATGACTCTATCACTAATCACTGTCGAATAATAACTGTTGGCGATTAAAAATCACTCGATGAAAGAAACACGCGCGGACACGTTACTACACGACGCGACAATGCGACGATAATTACTCGGCGACTGCAAGTACCGCTGCTTCCTTGTCATGGTAGGTTGCGGTAGGTTAAGGTACTACTGGCGCTATCGAACGCGATCATGTGTTCGATTGAAGAATGTGTGGTAGACGTAAAGAATAAACATTTAACATATTAATATTATTATCATGAATGTGTGTGATGTCCATACATCGTATGATATCTATTTAAAAATTAATTAGATTAAATAAGTGTTTTTAAAATATTTATTACTTTTATACACCCATATTAAATATTAATATTAAATATTTATTTAATTATTTTATCTATATTATTTACTATTTTATTTAACTATTTTTTTAACTATTTTATCTTTAACTATTCTATTTATTTATTTCTCTATTTCATCTATTTATTTTTAACTATTTATTATCAATGATCGAAAATCGGTCATTGATAATAAATAGTTAAAAATAAATAGATGAAATAGATAAATAAATAAATAGAATAGTTAAAGATAAAATAGTTAAATAAAATAGTTAAATAAAATAGTAAATAATATAGATAAAATAATTAAATAAATATTTAATATTAATATTTAATATGGGTGTATAAAAGTAATAAATATTTTAAAAACACTTATTTAATCTAATTAATTTTTAAATAGATATCATACGATGTATGGACATCACACACATTCATGATAATAATATTAATATGTTAAATGTTTATTCTTTACGTCTACCACGCATTCTTCAATCGAACACATGATCGCGTTCGATAGCGCCAGTAGTATCTTAACCTACCGCAACCTACCATGACAAGGAAGCAGCGGTACTTGCAGTCGCCGAGTAATTATCGTCGCATTGTCGCGTCGTGTAGTAACGTGTCCGCGCGTGTTTCTTTCATCGAGTGATTTTTAATCGCCAACAGTTATTATTCGACAGTGATTAGTGATAGAGTCATCAGTAAATTTCTCGTCTCATCGAGTGAATAAATAAATGTGATTACGTTAAAGTTTATAAAAAAATGCAGTTCATAAAAGAAGAAAAACTTTCAGTTAATAATTTAGTGTGGATTTCTGTCTTGTGCAACGTGATATCTACGTTAAATTTGAGAACGTACGATCTATCGGAAAATTCATTTCTCCTTCAAGCAATTACAGCAATACATCAGAAGTCATCGAACAAGGTAATAATAACTATTTTTTAACGTTATGTGAGAACAGATCTCGGGAAGGACAGAGGGACAGTGTGTCAAAGAAAATTCGCGAAAAGAGAGGGGTTTTTAGTGGGTAGGGAGTACCGAGTTGGTAATTCGACTTGGTACTCGAGTCCCACATAACTCACTGGATCGACCGGTGGGTATGCATAAAATGCATTTTCCCCTCTCGTAAAAAAAAAAAAAAAAAAAAAAAAATACACGTGAGAGAGAGTGAGCGAATGAAAGAGAGAGAGAGAGAGAGAGAAAGAGAGAGAGACAGACAGACAGACAGCAGACAGAGAGAGAATGTATGTGTCGCATGTGTGTCTGTGTGTATAGCGATCAGCTGATCGCAGCAGGCGCCCCGCGTAAGCGCCCGCGTCTGACGGGTCTCGCGTCACCCTTGCCTGCCTCTTGTATCCGACCCGTCATGCGTTAACTTCTTTCTTTAATAATTCGAAAACTAAGCTTCGGACAAAATTTTGCAAAATGAAAAATCGTCTTAGAATTGACTCAACAATGTGTCATTTCACGGACACAGGGGTTATTTTGAATCACCCTGTATATATATATATATATATATATATATATATATATATATAATATTATTATTATATATATAATGACATAATTAATGAGAGCAACAGTAGAATTGTGCAATATGTACGCAATAAAGACAGATCTATGCTCTACAAACGTTGCTTGTACGAGACGATACATCAGTGAAAATGCAACATTTTTTGTTACAATAAACACAATTAACCACAATGTAACGAAAAACTTTTGCATTATTCTTTCTAAAATATGCATGTCTTTCTAAAATATACATGTATTTTTATATTAGATAAGATTGTCGGTAACGTAACTATAAGTGTCGGTAATGTACTGACACTTTTAGTTATGATAAAATGAGGGCGCCTACCCGTCGGAGTTCGGCTGCGACTCCGGCATCCCCTTAATACTAGATCATGATTGGTCAATTTCTTAAGTCTTACGCCTTAAGTCTCCTTAATATCTCAGTGTAGTCGACGTTTCAAGAGTCGTCTACAATGGCCGTAGCATAAAGTTGTAAGGCATAAGACAAAAAATTGACCAGTCGCAGTCGAGTATTCTCTTAATATTTGACTGTGATTGGTGAATTTCTTAAATCTTACGCCTTACAACCTTATGCTACGGCCACTGTGGACGACCCTAAAGCATCGTCTACAACGGCAGTAGAATTAATGAATTAAAGCTGTAACACCATAAATTGGGCAATCACATTCGAGTATTCTTTTAATGCTTGAATGTGATTGGTCAATTCCTTAAGGTACTGCTTTAATCCGTTAATCCTACTGCCATTGTAGATGACGTGTTAAGCGTCTTCTACAATGAGATTTTAAGGCGTAAGTCTTAAGAAATTGACCATTCACAATCGAATATTCTCCTAATACTAAACCGTGATTGGTAAATATCTTAAAACTTACGCCTTAAAATCTTATTATAGACGCTACATTAAGCGTCGTCTACAATAAAAGTTTAAGGTGAATTAAGGTGTAAGATTTAAGAAATTGACCAATTGCAGACAAGTGTAAAGAGAATATTCGATTGTGATTGGTCAATTTCTTAAGTCTTACGCCTTAAGTCTCCTTAAAATCTCAGTGTAGACGACGCTTCAAGAGTCGTCTACAATGGCCGTAGCATAAGGTTGTAAGGCGTAAGACTCAAGAAACTGACCAATCACAGTAAAGTATGGCCGTGTTCCGAAATTGCTGTCAGTTTATTGCCAACACTAAAAATATATAATATACGTAACGTGCACTATATAATTTGCAGTACTGGTAACAATTTCGGAATACGGCTAATGAAGAGAATGTTCGGCTGTGATTGGTCAATTTCTTAAGGTTTAGGGCTTAAATTATCTGTTGTAGATCGGGATTAAAGGGTCGTCCAATGGCCGTAGCATGAGGTTGTATGGCGTAAAACTCAAGAAATTGACCAATCACAGTCAAGTATTCTCTTAATATTTGACTGTGATTGGTCAATTTCTTGAATCTTACGCCTTACCACCTTATGCTACGGTCACTGTGGATGAGCCTAAAGCATCGTCTGCAATGGCAGTAGAATTAATGAAAGATAGCTTTAACTCAATAAATTGACCAATCACAGTCAAGTATTCATTTAATGCTTGAATATGATTGGTCAATTCCTCATGTTACTGCTTTAATCCGTTAATTCTACTGCCATTGTAAACGACGTGTTAAGCGTCTTCTACAATGAGATTTAAGGCGTAAGACTTAAGAAATTGAACAATCACAATCGAATATTCTCTTAATAATAGACCGTGATTGGTCAATTTCTTAAGACTTACGCTTTAAAATCTTACTATAGACGCTACATTATGCGTCGTCTACAATGAAATTTTAAGGAGACTTAAGTCGTAAGATTTAAGAAATTGACCAATTATAGTCAAGTATTAAGAAAATATTCGATTGTGATTGGCCAATTTCTTAAGTCTTACGCCTTAAGTCTCCTTAAAATCTCAGTGTAAGCGACGCGTCAAGAGTCGTCTACAATGGCCGTAGTATAAGGTTGTAAGGTGTAAGATTCAAGAAATTGACCACTTATATTCAAGTATGGCCGTGTTCCGAAATGGCTGCCAGTTTGCTGCCAACACTGAAAATATATAATATACGTAACGTGCACTATAGAATTTGCAGTACAGGTAACAATTTCGGAACACGGCTAATGAAGAGAATGCTCGGCTGTGATTGGTCAACTTCTTAAGGCTTAGGGCTTAAATTATCTGTTGTAGATCGGGATTAAATGTTTGTCTGCAATGGCCGTTGCATAAGGTTGCAAGGCGTAAAACTCAAGAAATTGACCAATCACGGTCGAGTAAACTCTTAAAATTTGACTGTGATTGGTAAATTTCTTGAGTCTTTGTCTTACAACCTTATGCTACGGACACTGTAGAGTGGACTTTAAGCGTCTTCTACAATGAGATTTTAAGGAGTAAAACTTAAGAAATTGACCAATCACAATCGAATATTCTCTTAATATTAGACTGTGGTTGGTCAACTTCTTAAGAGTTACGCCTTAAAATCTTATTATAGACGCTACATTAAGCGTCGTCTACAATGAAATTTTAATGAGACTTAAGGCGTAAGATTTAAGAAATTGACCAATTACTGTCAAGTATTAAGAGAATATTCGATTGTGATCGGTCAATTTCTCAAGTCTTACGCCTTAAGTCTCCTTAAAATCTCAGTGTAGACGACACTTCAAGAGTCGTCTACAACGGCCGTAGCATAACGTTGTAAGGCGTAAATCTCAGGAAATTGACCAATCACAGTCAAGTATGGTCGTGATCCGAAATTGCTGCCAGTTTACTGCTAACACTGAAAATATATAATATACGTAACGTTCACTATAGAATTTGCATTACTGATAGTAATTTCGGAATACGACTTATGAAGAGAATGCTCGGCTGTGATTGGTCAATTTCTTAAGGCTTAGGGCTTAAATTATCTATTGTAGATCGGGATTAAAGAGTCGTCTACAATAGCCGTAGAATAAGGTTGTAAGTCATAAAACTCAAGAAATTGACTAATCACAGTATTCTCTTAATATTTGACTGTGATTGGTCAATTTCTTGAGTTTTTCGTCTTACAACCTTATGCTATGGCCACCGTAGAATTGCCTTTAAGCGTCATCTACAATGAGATATTAAGGCGTATGTCTTAAGAAATTCACCAAACACAATCGAATATTCCCTTAATACTATACTGTGATTGATCAATTTCTTAAGTCATATGCCTTAAAATCTTATTATAGACGCTACATTAAGCGTCGTCTACAATGAAATTTTAAGGAGAATTATGGCGTAAGATTTAAGAAATTGATCAATTACTCAAGTATTAAGTCAAGTATTAAGAGAATATTCGATTGTGATTGGTCAACTTCTTAAGCTTTACGCCTTAAGTCTCTTTAAAATCTCAGTGTAGACGCTTCAAAAGTCGTTTACAATGGCCGTAGCATAAGGTTGTAAGGCGTAAGACTCAAGAAATTGACAAATCACAGTCAAGTATGGCCGTGTTCCGAAATTGCTGCCAGTTTACTGTCAACACTGAAAATATATAATATACGTAACGTGCACTATAGAATTTGCAGTATACTGATAATAATTTCGTAACGCGGCTTATGAAGGAAATGCTCGGCTGTGATTGAACAATTTCTTTAGGGCTTAAATTATCTGTTGTAAATCGGAATTAAAGATTCGTCTACATGGCCGTAGCATAAGGTTGTAAGGCGTAAAACTCAAGAAATTGACCAATCATAGTCGAGTATTCTCTTAATATTTGAATGTGATTGGTGAATTTCTTGAATCTTACACCGTACAAGCTTATGCTACGACCACTGTGGACGACCCTAAAGCATCGTCTACAACGGCAGTAGAATTAATGAATTAAAGCTGTAACTCCATAAATTGGGCAATCACAGTCGAGAATTCTTTTAATGCATGAATGTGATTGGTCAATTCCTTAAGTTACTGCTTTATTCCATTAATCCTGCTCGCGACGGGGAGTACACGCACTGCTGCACAACCCGCAAACCCCCCCACCCCACCCTTTTGCAAACCCATGCGAAATTCGGAACGATGGTCAATCGGGACCGTGGACAATCGGGACGGTGGTCAATCGTGACCGTGGTCAATCGGGACGGTGGTCAATCGGGACCGTGGTCAATCGGGACAGTGGTCAATCGGGACGGCGGTCAATTGGGACGGCGGTCAATCGGGACGGCGGTCAATCGGGACGGCGGTCAATCGGGATGGCGGTCAATCGGGACGGGGGTCAATCGGAACGGTGGTCAATCGGGATGGTGGTCAATCGGGACGGTGGTCAATCGGGAAGTGGTCAATAGCAACGTGGTAAATCGCAACGTGGTCAATTTCAACGTGGTCAATCGGGACGGTGGTCAATATTAACGTGGCCAAACGGGTGCCACTCCTTGCGACGCACCAAGTCCGTTCTCGACGGTACCTACGAGAGAGCGGTCGGGCGGCAACTACAGTCCCTGCGCGGCTCGCGACGCTCCAAGTCCGTTCTCTACGGCGGTATCTAGACGTGTAGCCGGGTTGTACCTTGCCGAGAGAGCGGTCGACATCTACGGCCTCCGCGCAATTGGCGGATAGTGATAGCGGTAACCACGGGTAGCGGCGCGCTGTCTCTCCTCTCGCCGCGTGCCGGCAGGCAATGTCTAACACGGGGTCGTGCTATAGCTCGAGCGCTCGAGCGCTTCTCTCATTCGTCCGACTTCAATAATTAATATTTCGATTGTTATTACAAAATCGTTACATAGAATAGGATTATTTATATTTAATTTACTGCGTTCTACCATCTTAGAAGTGCATAGACACATGCTCAAGGACACCGTGCATATATATGTATATATATATAATATATATATATATATATATATATAATAATATATATATAATATCAGGTCTTACCAAAAGTGGATAACCCCTAAATATCTCGGAAATATAACTTGTTTACAGAAAAGAGTGTTTCCAAACAAGTTGTAGGTGTTAAGAAGATCTATATACTGATTCTATCAGTTTGACCTTGGATGGCGTCGTCAAGGTCAGGTCAAGGTCCATCGATTGAGCTTTTTTAAATGTTCTACCCTCTACATTTGATTGCTGATTATTGTATAGCTTAATGTCAAGAGTGCTCCAAAACCACTATAAATTAATGTTCATTTTTTGATATAAGTATTTTTATGCGAGTTATGAGGGTTGAAATGATATTTCTTAATATTTACATAAACACTTTAAATATTCGTGTAAACCATTCATGCTTGTGCGATTGATCTTACTTTACATACTGCTTTATGTACAAAAATAATGAAAGTTGTGAAATCAAATGTTGAGGTGTAAAAGAGGAATACATACAGTTTTTATTGTTATAAGTAAATAGATTATATTTTGGAATTGTTAATGCATAATACTTACATTATTTTTTCTTAAGAAACATACGTTATTGTTTGTATTTACATTATAACTAACCAAGTTGAATTCGTCTCTCTATTAATTTGTACATTAATAATATGTTTAATGAAGGAAGATTAATAAATCGAATAAATGTAATGGGTTTATACTTAAGATTATTATTATTTTTGATGTGGCTTTTAATGTTTAAATATATAATAGAATTAATCCTTATTTAGTTATTTCAAAAATCTCCCTCAATAAATTTTTACTCGGGCAAAAGAGTGTATATACTCTTTTTGTATATAAAATGGTAATCATTTTAATTAATTAAGTGTTTTGGAAAGCTCTTGAAATGTGTGAAGCTATAAGAATATTGCAATCAAATGTAATGAGTGTTTTTAAATTTATTTTTTTTTGTTTGGTTGTCATTTTTTATAAATATATAGGTTGGTCAATGTGACCTTTGACCTGTGATCCTTGACGACGCCAAATCCAAATAAGGTCAATAAACTGATAGTTAAATTCAGATATATTAGATCTTCTTTAAAACCCTACAACTTTTGTTGTGTAGAAACCACTTTTCTTTGTAATATAATATACAGTGATTATATTTTTTATCCTTGAAGGGACTAATATTTAGGGTACTTCCACTATTTTATTTGGTGAAGACCTCTAATGTTAAAT
>NW_020229422.1:55713-78072 GCF_003227725.1 Camponotus floridanus
AACGATCTGATCGACTGCGAATTGCACGCTCTGCTATTCGGACTCTATCACAATTTGTAAAAAAACGCTACGCGCGACGAATGAATGTATCGCGATCTCGAACCGTACGCTTGCCCGTATAACTGCGCTCGAACGAGGCGAAACGATCGCGAGTACCGATATTATTCTCGACGTACATATGTATCTACGCATGTAACTTCGTGACATAATAAATAAATAAATAAATAAATAAATAAATTGTACACGTAATTTATTCTCTCTCTCTCCTTGATTTACATCACCCTCGATTTCCTCGATTCGCGACGAATTCCCTCTTCCTCCTCCTCAAAATAAATCTAATATACATCGTACATTATACATCGTATAAAATAATATGTTATCGTTTGTTATCGTTAAATCGTACGTTATATAAATCGTACGTCATATCTCTTCCAGGCCTGCGTCGAATACGTCCGCTCTGCCGTCGATGGCGACCTGATCTCTGTCTCGCGTCCGACGGAGCGATCGCCGCTTATCGCGCGCGCCGCGTCCAGAGATGCTTCAATGCGCCGTATCCAGGGACGCGCGCGCCGTAGCCAGGGACGCGCATGCGCTCTCTCGCCCTCTCCTTCGCTCTCGCGCCCACTTCCCCTCGCCCCGCCGCTCCCTCGCCCTCCCCCTCCGCGTGACGTCACGACCCTCCGTCCGCTCCCCCTCGCTCCGCCGCCCGCAAGTCCTCCCCCTCCGCGAGACGTCACGACCCTCCGTTTCCCCACCCGACGGCGAGCGGCTTCCCTCGCCCTACCTACCCCCCCTGCTCGACCCCGCCGCCATCACCATGCCCCACAGATATCTTTCTATCTCTCTCGCTCTACGAGACCTTTCTCTCGCACCCGTGCAAAAAGTGAGTTAGAACCGACCTATTCTCCCTACTTTCGCATGCCCGTACTAGGAAACAAGGGATACAAGTACAAGCACGTCATAGCTCCGATCCTGTGGACGGACAGTCCGCGGGGGCGGGTCGTTGCCTTCCCGTCTCTCCGCCCGAGAGTTCTCCCCGCCGGGGACTGGCCCTCGGCCCTCTGGCCCCTCGCCTCCATTGCTATTTCCTAATGGCAGGGTTCCCTCCGTCTCCGGGGACGGGGTGGCCGTGGGGGGGCCGGCGGGCTCGCCTTTTCTTTCGGCGATCGGGGGTTTCCTGGGGTTGGACCCTTCTCAACTTAGCTTGATTGCTCAGGTAATGAGCATGTTACTTGAAAAATTGGTGCCTATACTCAGACTCTTTGATGTCCATGACATGGTGAACAGGCTGATGGACGGATTTGTGACTGTGCCGACGGGAGGGCTTTCGGGGGGCGAATTTCCGCGCAATGCCTGATCCCGCTTTTTCTGGTGGCTTGGTCTCTGCACCCCTTGCCGTTCTCCAGTGGAATTGTCGCTCCATTTTAAATAAACTTGACGTTTCCCCAGCTTTGTTTGGAGAATATGATGTTTTAGCACTCTCTGAAACCTGGTTGACCGTCAACTCAAATCTTAAATTGCACGGTTTTGACATTTTTCGAAAAGACTCGGATACTCGTCAAGGAGGGGGCCTCGCCTTGGCGATTCGTTCCTCCTTGTCTTATTCTTACCTAGATAACTCTATTACATTCGAGAATAGACTACTAACACAAGCCATTTCGATCCATTATACTAATTACAATCTCACCATAATTTCTATTTACAGATACCCTTCTGGCTCTCTAACCTCTAATGAATATGACGCCTTATTTTCTTTTTGTCGCTCTTTCTCTCACGTTATTTTGTTAGGCGACTTTAACGCACACCATCCCGAATGGAGTGAAGGACCTTCGGACGCGGAGGGTGAATTACTGTTCTCTTCGGCGGTGGAGGCCTCATATACTTGTCTGAACGATGGCTCGCCCACATTCATGACGAGACCAGGACAGAGATCCTCAGCCATCGATCTCACGTTCATCTCTTCCTCTATTATTGGACTCTGCGAGTGGTCAGTCCTGGAGGACACCTTTCTTAGTGACCACTTCCCAACCGCCATACTTTTTAACTGTCCACCTGCTAGAAAATCCTTTTTTTCACACAAACTCAAACACTCCAAATTAATGGACGAACAATTTGCCGAGAACCTTTGCTCTTCGCTGGATTCGCTGAAAGAGACTCTCAGCGACCCGTCGTTGAGTTCGACCCAGAAATACAATTCCTTTGCAGAACATCTTCTTTATCATTGGCCTTCCTCTCCTCATAAACCACCTTCATCCGAGGAGCGTCCGTCTCGCAGGAAGAGAAGAAGATTCTCTCCGCCATCGCCTTGGTGGAACGAGACGTGCCAACAGGCCGTTAATATCAGACGCTCTCTCCTCTCTACCTTTAAAAGGCAGCCTACTCTCCAGAATTATCTTGCTTTTAAGAAACAAGAAGCCATAACTAGAAGAACGCTGAGAGCGGAGAAGAGAAGAGGCTGGAGAGAGTTCTGCAGCAAGCTCAATCCTGATACACCCATCTCTTACCTATGGCGATTCATCAGACGATTTAGATCCCGCCATTTTGAGCCTACAGTTATGCCTTCCTCCAACTCTGACCGTTCACTGTCTCTTCAGAGAGCTATTGACTCTCTCTGCCCTCCATCCGCCTTTTGCCGCGCGTTTTCATCCATTAACGATTTTCCTACTACCTACTCTTGCAAGATATTTGACGATCCTTTCACCATTCAAGAACTAACTTCAGCAATACGCAACTTAAAAATTCACACATCCCCTGGATATGATAAAATAGATAATAAAATGCTCACTATACTACCAGAAGAATATTTATACCTCTTGCTTGATATTTACAACTCTATCTTTAACTCGGGATCTTTTCCGGATGCTTGGCGTCATTCTCTGGTATTTTTAATTCCCAAATCATCATCCGGTAAATTCCGGCCTATATCTCTAACGTCATGCCTTCTTAAACTTTTCGAAAGGATCGTCCTATACCGTCTCGGATGGTGAGTTGAGTCGTCCCTTATCCTCCCTTCCTTCCAATTCGGATTCCGCAAGAGAGCCTCATGCCTCGATAATCTGGGTATCCTATGTACAGAAATACACCATGGCTTTGTTCGGAAACAGACAACGTGTGCACTTTTTCTTGACATACAGGGAGCATTTGACAATGTCAACCCTTCTATCTTGACTTCTTATCTCATTGACGCGGGTCTTCCACCCAAACTGTGTTGGTTCGTTTACCAGTTAACCAGTGTAAAAGAATTGCAATTTGTTATAGATGGCAGTCTGACGGAGCGACTTTTCTCACACAAAGGCGTGCCGCAGGGATCAATTTTGAGCCCGATACTATTCAACCTCTATTTGTCGGGTTGTGGATCCGTTTTGACCCGGGACTGTCGTGCGGTTCAGTTTGCGGACGATATCGCCCTGTATGCCCGGTCGTCTGACGTCGCGTCCTCTCTGTCGACGCTGGAGCGATCCGCAAGTGCTCTCTCTGCTTTCTTACTTGAAAGAGGTCTGGAGGTCTCCCCCACCAAGTCGTCTTTAGTAATTTTTTCCAAAAAAAGAAACATTCCGGCGAATAGCTCGATTCGTTTGGGCGATTCTAGCCTTTATCCTGCCCCCTTTGTCAGGTTTTTGGGGGTCCTTCTTGACTCGCGCCTCACGGGGGGCAGACACGCCGGAGGAATCATCGCCAAGTGCAGCAGGCTCTCTAACATTATTAAATTTTTGAGGGGGGTTTGGTGGGGCTCTGATCCCAGGACCCTCCTGGGCATATATAAGGCCCTGATAAGAGGATCCTCTGACTATGCCTCCTTTCTATTTCCTTTCCATAATAAAGCTCTTACAGAGCGATTTGAGCGGGTATCTCGCAGGGCCATCAGGTATTGTATTGGTCTGAGGAGCTCTACCCCATGCAACATTGTATATGCGGAGTCAGGCATCTGCCCGGCCCGATTGAGATCTAACTACCTAGCACAGAAACTTTTGATCAAATCTTACGCCACTAGACCTAATATCTTGATCAACAAGCTCCTGGATCTTCACTTCTCCCTCCTTGAGACGGGCTACCGAATCGACCTCCTCAATAAATTCCCACTCTACCGGGCTTTTCGTTTTGTAAAGGATTATAAGCCTAGAATTGCAGCCTTTTCAAAAATACCGCTGTATTTGTTCTCCTATGAGACTTCTACCTTTGCTCCGAAAATAGACTTTACGCCTCCATTAATTGTCGATGATATCTATTCTGCATCTTGCCCTCAGCTTGTTTTCCTTTTGCACTTTTCATATCTTATCGGGGACAGGTGCTCCTTCTTCACGGATGCATCCAAGTCTAAGTCGCTCCCGCATTTAGGCGCCGCTTTCTATTCTCCTGATATTCCGATACAGAAGAAATACAAGCTCGATAGATACTTCTCAATTTTTTCAGCAGAATGTATCGCTATCATGTGTGCTATGGACTACATCCTAGAAGAGGGCATCAAAAGGTCTGCGATATTTACCGATTCCCGCAGTATGGTGGAGACTCTGTCCAATGGACTATTGGACAGAGACCTCTCATACCTCATCCTCGCACTGAAAAACAAGCTGAGGTCAGCATATGTGCAGAATTTAGATGTGGTCATTGTCTGGGTACCATCCCATGTTGGCATCCTGGGGAACGAAACAGCGGACCTATTGGCGGGGGAGGCCGCTCGTCAAGAGGAGTCAGTCGACTATCTCCCTCCCCATACTGACCTTTACTCGCTTGTAAAGGAGAAATATTTCTCCGACATAGAAAAATATCTGCTCGCCCAGTCGGAGATCAGAGGCGCGCAATACTTTAGTCATTATCCACCACTCGCGAGGAGACCGTGGTTCGCGGGGCTCGACTTTAGTCGGGCAGAAATTACTACTATCTGTAGAATAAGGTCTAACCATTACAACTTAAATTTCAGCCTCTACAGATGTGGCCTTGTCCGACGTCCTGACTGTCTCTGTGGATCGCCCTACCAGGACATTAATCACGTCCTGTGGTCCTGCCCGATGTTTGCATGTCACCGTGTCCGGCTGTTACAATTGTTAAGAAGGGTTCTGGACGCCTCCTCCCTATGACGTATTCACTATCTTAAAGAATCCTACTACTAATATCATTATTCCAATATTGTCCTTCCTCCGAAGCTCGGAACTGCTCATATAATTCTCCATAGCCGAGCCATAACTGACTATACGTGCTCACCTTTCTTCTTGCGGAATTCACGTGACCTATGAGGATATCTGGCAGCATGGGCGCAGTACAGATTGCCCGGTGTCACTAACGGAAGAAGAAGAAGAAGAAGACGGACAGTCCGAGGAAGAGAATCGGTGGGGGTCGCGTGCCGCGGGCTATGCGCGCGACCCGCGACACCGTGGACTACGTTCATTGGGACGATCCGAACGAATTAGGCCCGTTTCCTCCAACGTGGTTCAAAATTTGAACCTAGTTTAATCTGTGATCAACGGCATTTTACGTTCCATCAATTTTTTAGTAAAAGTTCAAATCAATTAAACTGCGTTCATCGTAAACGCCCATTTTTGGCCGGTTAACGAGTTTGAACGACGTTTAAGCAGAAGAAATTACGAAACGTCAGTATTTCAGGTTATATTTTGTACTTGATACTAGTGTACACAAAATTTTATGTATAAATTGTTAATATTTTAGTATGGCGTATTATAATATTTTATCATCATCCGATGATGAAGATATTATAAGACATATCGACAGAAAGCCCAGAAGATTTAAATTACGTATGAATTATTTTGATGATCTGGATGACATTGAATTTAAAATGAGATTTCGTCTAAACAAAAATTGTGTTTTATTAGTATTAAATAACATAGAAGAAGAATTAACATTTCGATCCAACAGGTATGTATATTTTTTATTATAATTATCTTTATGCCATATATATATATTTATTAGAAACTGATTAATAATATTTATTTTTACAGAAATAATCCTATAACTCCAATGCAACAATTTCTCTTAACACTCAGATTTTTTGCAACAGGATCTTTTATAATATCTGCAGGTGATTTCGCTGGGGTCAGTACTACTAGTGCTCACAGAATTATTCACCGTGTTACTAATGCAATCGCCAGACTTCGGCCACATTTTATAAAATTTCCTATCGCAAATAATGAAATTAAAAAGGAACAATTGGAATTTTATAAAATAGCTCGATTTCCAAGAGTTATAGGTTGCATAGATTGTACACATGTTCGAGTTCAATCGTTTGGTAAGCAGTTTTGTTTAAAATCTGTTTGTATTGACAAACTACAAACTACATAAATATGCTCGAAATTATCAGGTTTTTAAACCAGTTTTATTTATTGTATTGTAGGTACTGAGAATGCAGAACTGTTCAGAAATAGGAAGGGATATTTTTCTTTAAATGTGCAAGTTGTGACAAATAGTAATTTGGAAATTACTGATATTGTAGCTCGATGGCCTGGATCAGCACATGATAGTACCATTTTTAATAATAGTCGATTGCGAGAAACATTTGAACAAGGAGTGTATGGGGATGGACTTTTATTAGGAGATAGTGGTTACCCTATAAAATCATATCTAATGACACCGTTGTTAAATCCACGAACTTTTGCGGAGCAACTTTACAATGAATCGCACATACGTACCCGAAATATAATTGAGCGGCTCTTTGGAATTTGGAAAAGACGATTTCCAATTTTAGCATTAGGGCTACGTGTACAATTAGACAAAGTAATGGCTATAATAGTAGCCACTGCTATTTTACACAATATTGCTCGCCAAAATGGAGATGAAGAACCACCAGAAGATCCTAATCTAAATTTTCCAGCACCTTGGAATGAAATAATTAATTATGGCAACATAAATCCTGCTGATAATGCAGACAACAGAAATAATGATAATGCATCTGAGAAGAATACTTATTAATGACTATTTTCAAAGGTAAACCAAAAAAATAAATAATAAATATAATTGTACAAAGTATTGTACATAATATATTAATAATTCTGTTTGTTTTACAGTTTACTATAAGCTTGGGAAAAATGAAAGAAAAAAATTGCTACTGAAAGGAGAATATAAATATATGCATTTGCTACTGTTACATATTTAATTTTATTAAACTTATATTTGTATTAAACTTATATTTTCTAAGTAAACTACTTACATAGTACTTTTTGTATCACAAATAAAAACAATTAACATTTATGATAAATAAATACAATTTCTTTCCTTATCACAACTCTAGCAAAACTGGTAACAATCTAAATTTTTATTTAGCACTAACTATATATGAAGCTATGAGTGCGATAATAGTATCTCAACTCAAATAATGTAGAGTACTATTGCATTTATGACTTATATAATACATACACAAACGAACAATAATATAAGCTTATATGTTAAACAAAAAAGATTCAATCAGGAACAATTTCAGGAACTTTTGGTTTTATCTTTGGTTTTTCAAAGAACTTATAGCTAAAAAAATTATAATAATAGAATATAAAAATAATAAACATTTTTGGAAATAAACTTCAAGATAAATAAGAAATAAAAAATGTTATTTCCATTTATAAAAATAATCAAAACTTAAAAATTCTTAATTTATTATAAAAAGATATTTATATATTAGATTTATGTTAAGTTATTTTTTAATCTACGCTGTTCTTTTTCTAAAATCAAAGTTCTTAATTCTAATTCTTTTTGCATTATTTTAACTTGTAAATCTTCTTTTTGTAATTGCATTTTTAAAATGTCAATTTCAAATTCGTGTTTCTCTTTTCCGTTATTCATAATTAAATTTAGTAACTCTTTTTTATTATCCGCTAATGTATCCAATTTTACAAGCTTGTTATTGCTGTTATTATTCTTTTCTTTTAGTATATTTTGTGTTTTTTTTGGTAATTTCCTTAACTACTAATGGCACGGAATCATTTTCTTTTAATCTTTTATTTTGGCTATTGGCTGAATGATCTACAAATGCTGCAGACTTTCTTTTATTCACAGATGTTCTGAGTGGCGCACTTATCTGTGTTAGTAGTTTTTGTGGATTCTAATTTTTCCAGTTTGTTTTTTCCTTTTGAAGAAAATTACAATCAAATATAAATAATTACAATTTATCCCATTTTTTTACTTATTGTTATTAATAAAATTAATTATTATAAACATACGTATAATACATCTTCTCCCGTATCAAATTCATTATCATTTTTCCTATCACCTTCATCATCAATATCATCCTCGTCTTTTTCTACACCTTCTGTAACACCTTCTGTAACACCTTCTAACCATTCTTCTGCGAATTCTCCATTTCTGTCAAAATTGTCTGTAATATGAATAAATAATATTAATAAAATATGTAATAAGTATAATAAAAATGTATATAAGAAGAATAGCTTAATTAGATTATATCAATTGAATTTAAAGATTACTAGTATGTGAAAAATATTTTATGGCATTAACTAAATATTACAAAAATAAAATAAGATATAATTCATTATGTATATATACTTTCAAATTTTGCGACGCAATCATTGTCAAAAGTATTTGATAAACCTTCTACTGCTGGTCTTATTATTTCTCGAACTTGATCTGCTATAGGATCACTTACAGCTTCATATTGCCCTCCGCCTACAAAAATGCATTTTGTATTATATATGTATTATATAAACTAAAATTATTAATAGAAATTAATAGTTATGTAACGTTCCATTTTCCGGAGATTCGATTGCGGATAAACTCGTCGGATTCGGGGTAATGAATGGTGAGCGAATGTGTGATGTAAAAGAAAAGAAAGTATTTATTCGAATTAAGGCGTGTATACAAGTCGTGTGTGTATCATCTCGCTGCGATTATAACTGCGAGCGTGTTCGAGTGTATAAATTGTTTGATTACGCGTGCAGAATGCAAGTCAGAATGCGCCGATATAATCGTAGCGCGTATGTTCGATAATTCGCTGGTATAATACGCGTGTATAAAACGTTGTTTTGACGCGTGCGGATATGCGCTCGGTATCGGTCGAAGACCTCGTATTGTTGTGACGGTGTTTTTGTCGCGTTTCTTGCACGGGGAATCCCGTCGTTCCGGGAATCCCGTGTTCGAAGAAAAAGCCGGTGGATTCCGAGAAACAACAAGTTCTTTCCGCGAAATAATATGCGGTCTCCGCGAATTAAAATATCGCGCGAATAAGTTGGAATCGCGTGTGAGAACAGCTGGCCTTGAGAACTCTCGATCGGGGCGGCTCTGAACTCCACCTTCCGTGGGTTTTGCCAGCCGGGATGTGGAGGAGCGGATGGAGGCAGTACCCCGCGCGATAACGAGAACTCTCGGCTTAGGCTGAGCACGCTCAACCTAATTGATCGGGGCGGTAGTGCCGGTTTTCAGGTATCTGGTAAATTCTCTTGAGCGTACAGCTTAGAGCGGAACAGGAGAATGTGTCTATTAGCCGAAACACGGCCTTTTTATACCGGCTAATTACCCGCGTCGGCGCGCGGCGGTTTACCCCTTCCGAACGGGTTAATTGCGGTACGGTACGGTCGGGCCCGTTCGGAGGGATTCGGATTTTGCGCCGAGCGCGGGTTTTCGCCGGTCGGTCGGTCGGGCCGCGTCGGCTTCGCTCGGCAATTCTCGGCCGTTTTGGATTTACAACGGCCCCGGTTTTTAATAAGTATTAAAAATGTGGGCGCACCGCGCCCCTGCCTCTGCCCGGCGGGTGTTCTACCGGGCGGCAGCTTCCGGCGATGTTGTTGCCGGGAATTCGGAACGGTGCAATCGGAGTGCACCGTTACAGTTATTAAAAATATGTACTTTTTAAAAATTTTGCGTTAAAATAATTAAAATATTATTTAATTCTTATCAAAATACATAGTTTCTTGTAAAGTGTGTATATATACTATGTAGCAAATAAAGATATCAAACCTGTTTTATAAATTGCCTGTTTCTCTTCAGCATATTGTTTTTTGGTCCTTTTTTAAATATTTTCCAGCATGTTTTTAGAGATTGTACAGTTCGTATAACTCCTTTGGAACGGGACATGAAATTCATTCTCAAATTCTCCCAACAATCTTCTTTTTCTTTTATAGAAACATTGTTTGTTGTTTTATTTTCTAATATTCTACGTCTTTCCTGTACTAATTCGATAAGAAGCATTTTTTCTGCTTCTGTGAAATTTTTTGTTCTTCCTTTTTTTTCTTGCTCCATTTCTTAATTATTATGCCTATTCTTTTTACACAAATATCATAAATTAGAATAAGGGGTTTGTACTGTTGAATCACCGGTTGGTGAAATAACGCCTTCAATCTCGTATTGAGGTTATATGACGTATAAATTAGAATAAACAAATTTTTGGGTTATGACACGCTCATCAGCTATGCACCAATCACATCACTTGATACAAATATAGTTTGAGTTAGCACACATAAGATATACGTTCAGTTGATCGGTACGAAGAATGAGTTGAAGGAAAGTAAAAGAAATTGACTGAAGATTAAACAGAGTTCAAAATTAAACGCAGTTCACAGAAACTCTGAATTGAACCACGTTGGTGGAAACGGGCATTAGTGGATCGTCTCCGATTGCTGGACGCTTCTCGTCAAGCCGGCAACAACGCTCTCAACAACGAGATCCTGTCGAGGAGCTCCGCGAGGCGGGCGAGATACTGTGAGACGATTGCGCGCGCGCCTCATTCGACGACGCGATGTTCGCGAGCAAGTTCGGAGTGTCGACGCGGAGAAGACGCGGTCGCGACGCGACGAGCGCTAGATTGCGCGCGAGCGTGGAATCTCTGCGAAATTACGTGCGCGATAACGCGTTGTGCCTGATCGTCTCCGACGTCTCTCCCTCCGCGTCGCATTACGACGCGCGGCGTCTCAAGATACGAGGAGTGGCCTGGCCGACCAACAACGACGACGCGACGAACAAGAGTTACGTCGAAAGCGCTATATACGCGGTGAGAGCGAACGCGGCGAATAATCACTAGCTTATCGCGAGCGTGAGAACGCGAGTGGATAACAACGCGGCCTCGTCGACGAAGAAATTCGTCGCTCTAAGCAAGAAGATCGACGCTCTCGAGAGCGCCGCGACCGAAAGATCGAGCGCTCTGGAAACCGACGTTACGCAGAATCGCGCGAGGGGGAGCGTTCTCGAGAATCGGCTGCAAACGCTGGAGAATCTGCAGGAGCTCGCCGCGACGAGGATCGAGACCGTCGAGGCGGAGAGATCGGCCTCGCGCGCAGTTGCCGACAAGCGACTGGGCGATCTGGAGAGCTCCGTCGAGACGAATCGGGCGAACGGGGACGCGTCGAACAAACTGTTGCGCGAACTGGGGACTTCCGTCGCGCGGCTCAAGAAGATCGACGAGAAAACGGAGAAGCGAGTGCGCGCCTTGGAGAGATCTCTGTCGCACGTAAACAACGTAGCGGCGAACAACGAGAGAAATCGAGTCGCGTTGAGCGGTCACAACAGAACGTTGCAGGAGTTGACGGCGAAGGCGCTGACTTCCAACACGAAATTGCGAGAACTGGACCCCGAGGTGGCGCGTCTGAGGAAAGACGCGAACGAACTCGCGAGGAGAACGGCCGCGACGACGAAGGCGGCGGCGAAGGCGGCGGCAGCGGCGGCTGCGATTCCTAAGACGATCGATCCGAATGAGGTGGTCATACAACTGGGCGCTAAAACTCCTGAGAAGCAACAGTCGAAGAGACGATAGAAAAAAAAATAGAGACGGCGAGATGAGCGCCGCGAAACGGAGACTTGTGAACGAGCTGCACGCGTCAGCGAGAAAGAATTTCCCCCGCCGCCGCGTCGCGGTGGGCGGATACGACGATCTGTGGCAAGCGGACGTCATCGATATGCGTCCTTACGCCGGACGGAACAGAGGCCACAATTACATACTCACCGTCATCGACGCTCTGAGCAAGTACGCGTGGGCGGTACCGCTCAAGAGAAAGAGCGGCGACGAGGTCGCTCGAGCCCTGTCGAGCGTGACACGCGCCTCCGGACGTCGCCCGAGGAATCTGCAGACTGACAAAGGAAAGGAGTTCTACAACGCCGAGGTGCGAAGATTAGTAGATAGACACGGAATCAATCACTACTCGACGTATTCGGTGTTGAAAGCGTCCATCATCGAGCGTTTCAATCGCACGCTCAAGAACTCGATGTGGAATATTTCACGCTGAACGGAACGTACAAGTGGCTCGACGCGCTGCCGCGTCTAATATCCGAGTACAACGCTCGCAAGCATCGAACCATCGGGATGCGTCCGATCGACGTGACGCCCGCTCGAGCGTCGAGACTCCTGTCGACGGTGTACAGCCACCCGAAGATCGCCGCTCCGGGAAAATTTCGACCGAACGATCCCGTGCGCGTGAGCAAGTACAAGACGCTGTTCAAGAAGGGATACACGCCGAATTGGACCGCGGAGATCTTCCGCGTAGCCGAGGTGCGAAGGACGAATCCCGCGACGTATCTGTTGAAGGATTCGCGCGGCGAGCCGATAGCCGGCGGATTCTACGAGCACGAGTTGCAGCGAGTCTCCGATCCCGACGTATATCTCGTGGAGAGCGTGCTGTGCCAAAAGGGCGACGTGGTTCTCGTGAAGTGGCTGGGAATGGACAGGTCGCATAATTCGTGGATCGACAAAACCGACATATTGTGACGAATATACGTATATTTTCGCGTGATATTACAGACGAAAAGATACATCACGCGTATTGTAATGCGTCGCAACGAATATATATATATTTGTAATATTAAAGATAAGAAAATACATCGCGCGTATTGTAACGCGTCGCAACGAACATATATATATTGTATAACATTAAAGACAATAAAATACATTACGCAAATCTATAAAATACATCACGCATATCTATAAAAATACGTCGCACCGCGCTTAAGATCTATCTGCGCCTCTCCTCACAGAGGTATCCTATAGTGCCCCTGCAACCGACGGCAAACCCACCACCTCAACGCGTGGAGTCGAGGGCGTCGTCGACATCGAGATCTCCGATCCGGCTAGTAACGGAGTCCGTCTCTTACAGGACGAACGACCAGGGGAAAACGACTCCGGTGATACGGCTCAAGAGAGCGGTAACCAGCGCCGACGAGCCGCAGCCGGGACCATCCTGGAGGCAATAAAAAGACTTTGCGAATCACGCGATCAGCGGCTAGAATTAGTTAGCTTAAGGAGCGTGCGCAACAAACGAATATCCGTCGATTTCAGAGTCGGGACATTGTCCGACCGTCTTCGCGGATATATCCCGAACGGATAGATGAGCGTACGCGTGTAGATAGTGTTAGGTGCACTAGAGTGCAGCGACGAGTTACACTTTCTCGGCGACGTTAGCGAGCGAATCCGAGGGACTCTACGGCACAAGTCCAAGTGCTTTGATATATACACTAACGAGAAAGAATTAGCGTGCATAGCGAAAACGTCATGTACGCGTTGGCGAGCGATCCGCTCGAAAGGATCAGTTTCTTTTTGTTTTATTATTATTTTGTTCGCATCTCGAGAATACGCGGTACCGAGTTACGCGAACTTGTCAGTTATGTTTATTATATATTTTTGTTTACGCGTTCTCGTGCAAAGTCGCGCATCGAGTCACGCGTGTCGTTTGATTAGAGAATTTTATTTCTTTGACTCCGGATATCGACTTGGCGGTAAGAGAGACCAAGTCTGGAGATTTTATTTCTTATTTTTCTTTTTTAGTTTCCGGTGGAATTTTGGAGTCGGACCGAGCGCGAAAGTTATTTCTGCGTCTAGGGACGTGATACCTGGAGTATTTTTTCTTATTTTTGCTTTCCCGGCCGAATTTTGGACTCGGACCAGGGCCGAAACTCGTTTCGGAGTACAGAGGCGTCTCCCCATGATTATTTTTTCTTATTTTACTTTTTGCTTTCCCGGCCGAATTTTGGACTCGGACCAGGACCGAAACTCGTTTCGGAGTACAGGGACGTTACTCCCTGATTATTTTTTCTTATTTTATTTTTTGCTTTCCCGGCCGAAGTTTGGACTCGGACCAGGACCAAAACTCGTTTCGGAGTACAGGGACGTTACTCCCTGATTATTTTTTCTTATTTTATTTTTTTATTTCCCGGGGGAATTTTGAACTCGGACTTGGCGCGAAACATGTTTTGGAGCGCAGGGATGCTATTCCCATCATTTATTTTCTTATTTTAATTTTTTATTTCTCGACGAGATATTGAGCCCGGACCAAGCGGGAAACTCATTTCGGAGCCCGGAGAACTCATTTCCGAAAAAGTGCAAAAAGTGCAAAAGTGCACTTAAAAAGTGCAATTCGGAAAAACCCCGTAAAATTGATCGGGGAACGCGTGAGGACATTTCCGGTCCATCCGCGAAGCGATATGTTAAGTTTTATTTACTGCACCTCGATGCTATTGTACCGTGCAGCGAGCACGAGTCGGGTCGAGCGCGAGCAGCGCGGTTTATCTGTTTAGTTTTCACGCACCGAGGCACCAGATGCGTGTTCGGATCGTCTACGGGCGATTTAGAGTTATTTTAGTTGTCGAGTGCACATAGTGCGCCGAGTGCACGAAAAAAGTGCAAATTATTTTTATGCGCCAGATCGACGTATTTATGTTTCTTTTAAGTCTCTGTGCAATTTATTTTAATTTCGGAGCACTTTTAGAAAAAGTGAAAAATTTTATCATCGCCTCAAAAGAGAGGATTTGTCGTGAAATAAACTTCCGTAAAGTTGTTTTCGCGATATTAATTAGTTTTAAGTCATATTTCGCCTACCGAAGGCATAGCGACGGCCGATGGGCGGAGCTAACGCTCGGTGGGGCGAAGCGCCGCGCGTGAGTGGGGAGCCCATATAGACGAGCGCGCAGAGCTCTCAAGGCTCTTTCCCCGGATAGCTCCCGTGCTGTAAAGAACAGGAAAGGAAGTACGCAATACGCACAAACTGCCTTCGGTAAACCGATCTAATTATCGTTTCCGTTAATTATTCGCGTCGATCAAACGCGAATGACAGTTGCCGTGCAGAAGTATTGCGCGAGATATTATATCCTTCCGATATTCGTGAGATAGTCCGTCCCGTAACACTCGTGTGTCATCGGAAGAAGCGAACGAGCGATAACGTCGTTCGACTAATTAGGAAATCAATTAGCCGAATAACCCGACGGCTCTTGCCGAAATCGAGCGTGCGAACGAGACGTTAAACACAATTGTAGTCGCATCAGAAAGGCTAGCTTGCCAGCGATTACCCAAGAGCACTGTAACAACGGAATAAGGATAATAATATTAATATTATTATTTTATAATAAATATTTTATATTTATTTATTTTCGAAAACGGTGTCTCGAAATTATTTCCGTGCGAGTCACGGATGTCCATACCAAGTCCAGCAGGCCAGTAACCAGGATTCCATAGGCGAGGCTGTCCAGGATCATCTTCCGAGGCGACCTGAAACAAAGATAGCAGGGTTAGTAGGATCCAGCGGCGTCGTTACCTTTCAGGAGGTTTTTAGGTGCGTAGGTGCCGAACGGACAACGGACAGTGGACGCATGGTGATATTAAATCATCGTGATAACAACGCGTTAACAAGTGATTGCATCGCGAACGCGTAAAACGCGATATTAGCGACGTGGCGCGAGCGCGTAACCCGACACCGGGTACAGTTACATAAAGGCGGCCGAGCTTCGCCGCTGCGTAGCGTGCTCAGTGGAGTGAGGCGGCTGGAAAAAACCAGCCGCACGACAAAGATCCTTTGTGTGGTGAGTGAGGAAGTGCACAGTGGTGCTCAATCGTGGGATCCACGTCACTGGTGCTCAACCCAAGATCGGAATTCGAGTTCGAGGGAACGGATTCCAACCACCTTGTCCGTCGATTAGGTCAAATGGACTGGCGACCGTGAGGATTCAGGTAGGATCAGAACCTAGTATTTCCGATATATTCGGGTCTCTGTACGGGTTCTCTCCACGTGTTCGGTCACATCCTCACGGCAGAGTGTCGGTCGAATCCGGCACGACGTAGCGCTTATCGTCGTACGGACTGAGCGCGACCTTCGATTCGCGCACGGTGTACACCTCGTGTAACTTGGATCTCAGGCACGACTGCTCGCGGGTCATCTCGATCTCGCGTCTCAGACAGCGCTCGTAATCGTCGAACGTCAGCGTTCTCGCGACCACGCTGCTCCTCACACCCTTGCTCTTCTTAATGCCCCTACCTTCGACTCGCAACGCGTACATCTTCGCTCTGAGTCCGACGAACTCGAGCATGAGAGCGCCGTTGTTCTCGTCCTTCATCAGACCGAGAACCTTCTTATTCGCGCGCGGCACGCCGTAGGGATTGTCGACGGCGTAATCGCTCGTGTCGAATCTATCGATGTCGCGCTTCATTCGCTCGTACGCGTCCTCGCACTCTATGCTATAAATGAGACTGTCCGTGTCGGTGTACAATATTTTACACTTATCGCCGTAGAGCGGCGACATGTATTCGTAGTGAAACGCGTAAAGATGAATCTTCGATATATCGAGAATGGACATGCCTACGTAGATCGGTTTGTCGATCTTCGCCTCCAATTTGTGCAATTCCACGGCTATGGGATTCTCCGAGAATACGCTTCTGATGTGAAAATTCGGCTTGGAGATGAGCGCCTCGGCTCCGAATCGCCCGTCCCATCGAGTCGCGAGTCGAACGTCCACGCGATTGCGCACGTTCTCCATAGTTTTGGCGAAAACGGCGTTGTTCATCAACTTGTACACATTCTTCTCGAAATCGTTACTCGCGTTAGTGCGTAAGCGCGTGTTAAATTCCACGTATCCGCGTAACCACGGCGACTGCGAGAAGCGCAGCGCGCGATGAATCCTCGTCAGACGCTTATCGTACAGCGTGGCTAGGAGTTTGCTCTGACGTTTCCCCGGCGGCTTATGGCGCGTGGGGCAAAACGGTAGATCGGCGTGGGCGTCGTGCGCGTCGGCCGGATAGTCGAGATCGACCTCGAGAATGTAGCCGATGGTCGAGTCCTCCGTCATGGACATCACGTCGAGACTCTCGAGATCGTTGACCCATTCGAATCGCTCGTACGGCAACGGCTGACACATCGCCCAACCGTACAGATTGTTGATATCGAGATACATCAGATAGATCGACGGTCGCGACGGATCGTACGCGCTCATGTATTTGTTGTTAGCGCGAGCGTATCTGTTAGAGCACTGACTCAGACTGCCGCGTATTCCGCGTTCCACGAACATCATCATATCGATATCGGTGAGCAGCTCGAAACGGACCCTCGTGTACTTAAGCATCGCGTCCCACGTGTATCCCGGCAGCATGAAGTAGTACGCGGGATCTAAACCGTAACTCTACAAACAAGCGGCGCGAAAATTTTCGAACACGAGCGGAACGTCCGCGAGCAGAAGAACGTCGGTCTTCAGATAGAGATCGTTGTACTCGCCCAGGTTTTCGACGCTAAATCGCTTTCAGACGCGCGTCGCGTGCGCGTAATCGCTCTCCGATACGGTATCGCCGGTTAGAGAACTGTAGAAGGACTCGCGCGGCGGGAGACGCGTCTCCCGCAATCTCTCGACGCTGTCGACGTACTCGTACGGAAACACGTCCTTGCGCGTGAGAAGCCGGAAGTCGTCGTCCAAGAGGTCGCGAAACTCGCCTCGCGCGATCGTCAGTTTGCTCTCGTCGAGATAAGACGCCAGCTTATCTAGACCGGCGCCTAAAAACTTGAACGAGTCCATAAATCCTAATTTAACGTATCTGGAACGCGCAGTGTTTCCCCCGTCTCCCTCCGCCGCCGCGGTATCTCGAAGTCGGTCTTCGAGAAAGCTATGTACGATTCCTTCGTCACCGGCAACAGCTCGACGCTGCCGGGATACACGTTAGCCACATCCTTGATAATGAAGTGGGCGTCATAACCCTATAGATTGTGAAAGAATACGGGTATGACGTAGGAATCCTTGTAATTCAAATTACACGCGGAACGCGCCGGACCTTTGAAACAGCCGGTCAAGTGACAGTGATCGCGCACGCGCGTGTCGTCGGCCTCGAACGGTCTCTCGCACGCCTTAACAGCGCGACGCGCTTGCGAATATCTCCCGCTTGTCCGGCATCAGATCCGCCATCGGTACCACGGCGTCGAGGGCGACTTCGCGCGAAGCGGCAGATCGCGCAACTCGCGCACGAACCACGCGACGCAATCCTCGCCGCGATAAAATCCGTACGTCGACGCGGCGTCGTCGAAGGAGCAATGCGCGTAATAGGCCACGATGTGAACTCTGTGATGCTGAACGATCCTCGTATTCTTGGTTCTCCCGCCCTCGTCCCCCTTCTTCCTCTCCAACGCGCACTCCAGATCGGCGTACACCGCGAACGGAATTCGCTCCTTTCTCGAATGATGATCGAACTCCAGCCACCTGTCGTCCTCGCCGGGAAAAACGACCACGCAATCGTTCAGCTTGCCGCAATCCTCGCTGTGCGCCAACAGCTTCTCGCTCGTACGAAAGTAATGCATGCATCTGAGAAAATACGGAATAAACGTTAACTCGATATTTCGCTCTCACTCGCCGAGATGGAACGCTCACCGATCGCACACGTGCGTCCTGTGCTGTCGCTTGCTCAACTGCGAGCTGATCAGAGGAGACAGATTTCGGATACAGGCGAAATGCCCGACCGCGTTACCCTCGCGCGTCGCATCGCTCAGATACAGCAGATTGACGTGTCTCTCCCTCTTTCGATCCGTCAGACAAAGAGGGACGATGCGAATTCCGCCACCACCGTCCTTCCCGCGTCGTCTCTCTCCGACGGTGTATACGTTCACCGATATATCGTTCAGACGCTCGAACCGTCCGATTCCGTTCAGAGTCATAACTTCGAGCCCTCCAGATTCAACACCTCGGAGTAATGCGGATATCGCGAACTTCTCTCGCAGTGCTTATCGACGGGATACAGAGCAGCTACCACCCAGTAAATATCGGATATCCTATGTATATACATAGAATATCCATAATATGAAAAAAATGTACTGTACATGATATGTACATACATAGAATATACATAAATTTACATATTTTTAGGAATATTCGTAGAATATCGTTTGGATATACATGACTTGTACATTCAAATAAGATCACAGCGTGAATATACATAGAATATACCTCATGTACATTCTATGTACATACATAAAATGTATATACTCATGGTATACATATGATATACGCTGATGTAGATACATTTATGTATAAGGATAGGATATCGCATGAATATACATAACATGTATATTCGAACGAGATCGCTGCTTATATATACATAGAATATATATCATGTACATTCCGTATACATACATCAAATGTATATACATACGATATATGCTGATGTAGATACATCAAATGTGTGTGTATATGTGTGTGTGTGTGTGTGTGTTCATGGGATATCGTATGCATATCCATAAGTGTATCTACATCAATATATATCGTATGTATATACATTTGATGTATGTACACGGAATGTACATGATATATATTCTATGTATATACAAGCAGCGGTCTCGTTTGAATATACATGTTGTATATATTCATAGGATATCGTGTGCATATCCATAAGTATATCTACATCAGTATATATCGTATGTATATACATTTGATGTATGTACACGGAATGTACATGATATATATTCTATGTATATACAAGCAGCGATCTCGTTCGAATATACATTTTATGTATATTCATAGGATATCTTATGCATATACATAAGTGTATCTACATCAACATATATCGTATATATTATATACATTTAATGTATATAAGATATATAATATATATATATACAGGGTGTCCGTCGATTTTCAACCTAAATGAAATAAATAAGTAGATTGACTCGAATTAAGAAGGAATGACCTGTATTGTTTTGGGATTGTCGCAATAATTAACGAAATATTAAATAAAAAAGATCGGCCAATCTGCGTGAGTAAAAGCGCGCGGCGATGAGAGTCATCCCATCGTAATTTGATACTACGAGCGCGGCGAAGCGGTGGGCGGGTCGCTCTCCGAGACATGATGGTGGTTTGCGATATATCGCAATACCGCGCCGAAAAATGACCCGTCCCCCCTTTTCATGGCGAGAAAATGATGCGCTATCATTTCCACACCACCTTGCGGTAGATAGCATGGTGCGCTTTTTTTATAGTGGTTTCCCCCATAGGCCTATTCCACTCTCAATTTAAAAATTATTCAAAATGCCATTTACTATACGCTGAATATATCGTAAATGTAAAAAATTAATGGACAGTACCTTTACAAAAATTGATTCGTGGTTGAAAATCCCTCGATAAAATGTATTGCACACGTTGATAATGTGATACGATGATAAAATTCTTCAAAAATCCTTTCTTCATCTCGTACACGAAGACGCACTACTGGACCGGTTATCCCGATATTATGCACGACACTCAGTTTCACATAATTATTGCACAACACGTAAAATTGTACGGCCACTTGGTTTTCGTGCACGCCCGAGAAATGATTCCATGTAAATTGCGGCCGCACGATAAGTATTTTCTCCCGCTAGTCCGTATGTCACAATCATATCCGTATATTCCTGCAGAGTACACTTCACTTTCTCTGTTAATTTACTACGCAAACACAAGATTTTTATTAAAACGTCTTAGCTCTCGCACGCTGTTACCAGACTGCATACGCCAGCAGCACGCAACTACAGCTGACAGCTGAACGGACATGTGAGTGTAAGCGTACGTGTGAGTTCGACGCCTGCGCACTATGATTACACTCACATGTCCGTTCAGCTGTCAGCTGTAGTTGCGTGCTGCTGGCGTATGCAGTCTGGTAACAGCGTGCGAGAGCTAAGACGTTTTAATAAAAATCTTGTGTTTGCGTAGTAAATTAACAGAGAAAGTGAAGTGTACTCTGCAGGAATATACGGATATGATTGTGGCATACGGACTAGCGGGAGAAAATACTTATCGTGCGGCCGCAATTTACATGGAATCATTTCTCGGGCGTGCACGAAAACCAAGTGGCCGTACAATTTTACGTGTTGTGCAATAATTATGTGAAACTGAGTGTCGTGCATAATATCGGGATAACCAGTCCAGTAGTGCGTCTTCGTGTACGAGATGAAGAAAGGATTCTTGAAGATTTTATCATCGTATCACATTATCAACGTGTGCAATACATTTTATCGAGGGATTTTCAACCACGAATCAATTTTTGTAAAGGTACTGTCCATTAATTTTTTACATTTACGATATATTCAGCGTATAGTAAATGGCATTTTGAATAATTTTTAAATTGAGAGTGGAATAGGCCTATGGGGGAAACCACTATAAAAAAAGCGCACCATGTTATCTACCGCAAGGTGGTGTGGAAATGATAGCGCATCATTTTCTCGCCACGAAAAGGGGGGATGGGTCATTTTTCAGCGCGGTATTGCGATATATCGCAAACCATCATCATGTCTCGGAGAGCGACCCGCCCACCGCTTCGCCGCGCTCGTAGTATCGGATTACGGTGGGACGACTCTCGTCGCCGCGCGCTTTTACTCACGCAGATTGGCCGATCTTTTTTTATTTAATATTTCGTTAATTATGCGACAATCCAAAACAATACAGGTCATTCCTTCTTAATTCGAGCCAATCTACTTATTTATTTCATTTAGGTCGAAAATCGACGGACACCTGTATATATATATATATATATATATTATATATATATATATATATATTGTAACGAATGTAATATATACAGAGTGGATCTCCTGATATTATCATCTTGATTTATATTAATATTATATATTATAGAGAAAATGAATTAAATCAAAATGACATAGTTTCAAGAGGAACATAACCCTAACAGCACACAGTCCGAAAATGTCCAAAGGACATCTTGATATCCTGGATATCTTATGGATATCCTTTGGACATCTTTCGGACATGTGTGCTGTTAGGGAAGATGGCCAATTTGAATTTTAGGTTGGAGATACTTCGAACATTTAAAGGTCATTTTTTATTTTTAAATGAATTTAATTTTTTATATAGATGGATTTCTCGCAATATTTGGACATAAAAAGTTATAAGGCTAAACATTGAATGATTACGAAATATTTTATACTTTAAATTTGACATAATTTTACATAAACTATGAAATATTCGTAAACATTCTTTTTAACTATCTCCTTAGTTTTTTTATGCATAAAATAATGAAAGGAATCAATTGGTTTAAAAGAAAACATAGTTTTTGTTAAAAAAAAAATATGTAGCTGCTTGTGCAAATTTAGTAGTAGTTATCACTTATTATGTCAATATTTAGAATGTATTAATATTTATTTTATTAAAATTGTTATTAATATTTGAAATTATTTAGATTTATAATGTAGAAAAAAATTA
>NW_020229422.1:94734-143307 GCF_003227725.1 Camponotus floridanus
TTTCGTGCGCGAGCTGCGCGATCTGGCGCTTCGCGCGAAGGGTCGCCCTCGACGCCCGTGGTACGATGGCGGATCTGACGCCGGACGAGCGGAGATATTCGCGAGCGCGTCGCGCTGTTACGCGTGCGAGAGACCGTTCGAGGCCGACGACGCTCGCGTGCGCGATCACTGTCACTTGACCGGCCGCTTCAGAGGTCCGGTGCATTACGCGTGTAATTTGAATTACAAGGACCCCTACGCATACCCGTATTCTTTCACATCTATCGGTTTACGATGCGCACTTCATTATCAAGGATGTGGCTAACGCGTATCCCGGCAGCGTCGAGTTGTTGCTGGTGACGAAGGAATCGTACATAGCTTTCTCGAAGACCGTTCGGGTACCGCGGCGGAGGGGGACGGGGAAACGCCGCGCGTTCCAGATACGTCAAATTATGATTCGTGGACTCGTTCAAGTTTTTAGGCGCCGGTCTCGATAAGCTGGCGTCGTATCTCGACGAGAGCAAACTGACGATCGCGCGAGGCAAGTTTCGCGATCTCTCCGACGACGACTTCCGACTTCTCACACGCAAGGGCGTATTTCCGTACGAGTACGTCGACAGCGTCGAGAGATTGCGGGAGACGCGTCTCTCGCCGCGCGAGTCCTTCTACAGTTCTCTGACCGGCGATACCGTATCGGAGAGCGATTACGCGCACGCGACGCGCGTCTGGAAGCGATTTAGCGTCGAAACCCTGGGCGAGTACAGCGATTTCTATCTGAAGATCGACGTTCTTCTGCTTGCGGACGTGTTCGAAAATTTTCGCGCCGCTTGTTTGGAGAGTTACGGTTTAGATCCCGCGTATTACTTCATGCTGCCGGGATACACGTGGGACGCGATGCTTAAGTACACGGGGGTCCGTTTCGAGCTGCTCACCGATATCGATATGATGATGTTGGAACGCGGAATACGCGGCGGTCTAAGTCAGTGCTCTAACAGATACGCTCGCGCTAACAACAAGTACATGAGCGCGTACGATCCGTCGCGACCGTCGATCTATTTGATGTATCTCGATATCAACAATCTGTACGGTTGGGCGATGTGTCAGCTGTTGCCGTACGAGCGATTCAAGTGGATCGACGATCTCGAGAGTCTCGACGTGATGTCCGTGACGGAGGACTCGACCGTCGGCTACATTCTCGAGGTCGATCTTGACTATCCGGCCGACGCGCACGACGCTCACGCCGATCTACCGTTTTGTCCCACGCGCGATAAGCCGCCGGGGAAGCGGCAGAGCAAACTCCTAGCCACGCTGTACGATAAGCGCCGATACGTTACGCACTATCGCAATCTGCAGCAGTGCGTTCGTCACGGTCTGCGTCTGACGAGGATTCATCGCGCGCTGCGCTTCTCGCAGTCGCCGTGGTTACGCGGATACGTGGAACTTAACACGCGCTTACGCACTAACGCGAGTAACGATTTCGAGAAGAATTTGTACAAATTGATGAATAACGCCGTCTTCGGCAAGACCATGGAGAACGTGCGCAATCGCGTGGACGTTCGACTCGCGACTCGATGGGACAGTCGATTCGGAGCGCTCATCTCCAAACCGAATTTTCACAGTAGAAGCGTATTCTCGGAGAATCTCATGGCCGTGGAATTGCGCAAATTGGAGGCGAGGATCAACAAACCGATCTACGTAGGCATGTCCATTCTCGATATATCCAAAATTCGTTTGTACGCGTTTCACTACGAATACATGTCGCCGCTCTACGGCGATAAGAGTAAAATATTGTACACCGACACGGACAGTCTCATTTATAGCGTAGAGTGCGAGGACGCGTACGAGCGAATGAAGCGCGACATCGATAGATTCGACACGAGTGATTACGCCGTCGACAATCCCTACGGCGTGCCGCGCGCGAATAAGAAGGTTCTCGGTCTGATGAATGACGAGAACAACGGCGCTCTCATGTTCGAGTTCGTCGGACTCAGAGCGAAGATGTACGCGTTGCGAGTCGAGAGTAGGGGCGACACTAAGAAGAGCAAGGTTGTGAGGAGCAGCGTCGTCGCGAGAACGCTGACGTTCGACGATTACGAGCGCTGTCTGACAAGGAAAGGGTCGGAAGTGTCCCCCTCCGATTTTAATGAGCTTTGAATATGTTGTAGTCTAGATCAAAATAGGAGACACGTATTTTTTTATAAGTGCTGAGTCGGCCGTTAAGGGGGTGAAACACCTTCTTGAAAAAAATCGATTTTTTCATTTCTCAGCGGATACCGTCGAAGCGATAAGAGATATAAACAAAAGTTTCAAAATAAAAGTTTTATGGTCTTTAATGTACTTCAAAATCATGTAATCAGATTTGTCGAAAATGTCATATTTTTCGAAATCCCCCCCCTCCCTTTTAATGTTTGAAAATTTTTAAATTTGTCTCATAACAAACTTATAGCTCATTTAACGACAAATTCAATCATATATAATAAAGTTGTATTCCGAAGTCATTATATATATGTATATGGAAATATTACATAAAATACCGTACATAATTATTGCATACAAGAATAACAAATATTCATGGTTGATATCGGTTACAAAGATGATGATCATGAAAGAAATGATTTATACAAAGGGATTTTTTACACCCATGCGCAAGAAATTACAGCAATTTCACCGCAAATATCACATGTTGGTTTTAAATTAGTTTTGAAACAAAAATCTACTGGTGTATCAAATTCTTCTGGTTTCTTTTCTAAATAACCACTTTTATACCATGCATATTTGAATAAATTTTTAAACCTTGGTGATGAAAATTGATTATGTGTTAATGATTGTAATTTTAAAATATTGTTTCTTGAATGAAGCTTGACGTCAAGATCTAAAGCATGATGGTATCTAAAAAATGTCTAACAAAATTTTTCCATAAACGAAAACCGAATACATCTAAAGGTTGTATTTTTCCCGTTGCTCCAGCTGGTATAGTTAACAATTAATATTGTCTATAAAATCTGGTTTGTTTCTTTGAATTATATCAGGACAATGACCAGTCCAAGAATCTAATAATAACACTGATTTTGGTCCAACATTTGGAAAAAACACTTCTTTTATCCAGATCTCAAAATGATGCGATGTTAATTTTCCAGATTTTGATGCCATGACAAAGATATTATTATCTTTAAACATTGTTTCTTTTACTATTGGACCAAATGTTCCAGTAGGTTCTTTTAAAACAATAAACAGAGGCGATAATAATCTACCATCAGCTGAAACAATAGGTTGTATAGTATAACTATGTGTAGTTGCTGATATGGATTGTACTATGCGCTCTACTTTTTTAATACCAATAGGTGATAGTGAACGACCGGAATGAAATTCTAATTGAAATCCACTTTGGTCCGAATTATATACATTTTCAATTCCATATTGTATAATAGAAGATTTAACATTTTCGATAAATGACTTGCTTCGTGCTTCTAAATCTTTGTCTGACGCTAAATTTTTTTTTGTTATAAATTTTGTAATTTTTCTAGATACGATATTATGTGCAAGCTTAAACCTTTTTACCCATGATAATGATGCTGTAAACCCAAGTAGATTTACTTCCTTCTGTGCGCGAAGAGCCCATCGAGCAATATCAATGTCATGAATAATTATTCCCTTTTCAATACCTTCATGGAATTTATTTAACGTATATGTTGAAATTTCTTTCAGTTTATCAAATCTGTTGCCACCTTGATTTACTTGCTGCTCCCATCTTCTTAATTGACGTAATGACGTGACTTTCCGAAATCTATTTCTTATAGATGCAAGAGTTCTTGACTTTTTTGTTCCACTTCTCCATAACTCTACTGCATTTCTTTTATATTCTATTGGTACAGAATCCGCAACACATTCAATTTCTTTTACAAAATATGTGTCTTCTTCTCTTTCTTCATCAATTACAGGTTCTACTTCAGGTATATCAAATTCGTTTTGAAAATCTAATGATGATTCTTCATAAACTTCAAACGCTTCTTCATACATTGATCGAAGCATATTTTCCATCATGTCTTTTGTTTCATTTTCATCTGTTGTAACAGGACTTTCTGGGAATTCCCCAGTCATATACAGTGCAGTGTATAGCAGTACTGCTACATTTCTTGGATTAAACATTATCTAAAAAAATTATTAACATTATGTATATTTGTTTTATAAATATTAGCAAAAAAATACTTATTAGCAACAAAAATATTTTATTATTTAATGCGTATTAATAATTTGTTACGTTTTCCGAGTTTCATGAAAAATAGAACAGTTTTATCACATAACTTAAATAAAGTAATAAAATATTAATTATAATTTAAATACATTAAAACAAACAGATAAACCGCAATTTTGAATGAAGTGTAAGTAAAAGCAAAAAACTATAAAAGTTTTAAAAATCGAAAAAGTACATACATACTGTATTGTTGTGTGCGTGGGGCACAATTGTTTTTTCAGGATAACGGCTAGTCTTGTTAATTAACTCGAGCACTTGTTAATTATTTGATAACTGATTTGTGACTGTCCGCCGCTTCTAGGCGGTGGCTTTTAACGCCTCCGGTTCTGAACGATTATCGGAGGAGGATCGCGCGGTGGCATGACCAAATAAAATCATTGGTTATTTCTAAAGTGGCGTGATCAAAATGCAAGCGAAGGAAGTCCGAAGACTTCCTCGCATTTTATTGCAATTCAGCGCTATTTCGAGAGTGATTTCTTCCTCTGTTTGATGACTTGGCCGTGTGATACTGGCTGTATCAGCACTTCGGGCAGCTGACTTTCTTATCGCGACGCATTTTTTCGCTCGCTTTATAAGTTATAATCCTTTTAATTATTTTCTTATATATATAAATATATTTACTATCGCGCTCGCGTATATTCGATAGACGCTTTAATAGTAATATGTGTTCCACTGCACGCAGTTGTTAATAAAATAATATATTGCACCAACTCATTTCGCGAATGCGACATCTGTTTATTCATAGAATTGAATCTATTAACATCGGCATCTGATCAATAATTTTCCTTGTCCGACTAGTTTTATTTTTCATGCATTAAAAACATTACTTTTCCATATAAATTATATGTATATTTATTGTCACATAATATAGACATATATTATAATTATAATTATTATATAATTTATAATTATATTTATAAATATAATTTCTATAATTTATAAAAATATATTCTCATAAATTATTTATTGCTAATTTATGGTTGCCTCTGTGAGTTTGCGAAGAAAAATGACTGTCGCTGTGAATAACGAGCGTCATAAGGCGGATAAAGCGGGCGTATAGTAGTGTATAGGGATATTTTTAATTTATTTCTGAAAAATGTGACTTCGGAATACAACTTTATTATATATGATTGAATTTGTCGTTAAATGAGCTATAAGTTTTGTTATGAGACAAATTTAAAAATTTTCAAACATTAAAAGGGAGGGGGGGGGATTTCGAAAAATATGACATTTTCGACAAATCTGATTACATGATTTTGAAGTACATTAAAGACCATAAAACTTTTATTTGAAACTTTTGTTTATATCTCTTATCGCTTCGACGGTATCCGCTGAGAAATGAAAAAATCGATTTTTTTCAAGAAGGTGTTTCACCCCCTTAACGGCCGACTCAGCACTTATAAAAAAATACGTGTCTCCTATTTTGATCTAGACTACAACATATTCAAAGCTCATTAAAATCGGAGGGGGACACTTCCGACCCTTTCCTTGTAAGTCGAGAGTTACCTGCTCCCATGGTCGGCTGACGTAGGTCGCGTGCAGTGTTCCTGCCGGTCGCTGCTGCGCGACCTTGTGCGCTTGGCAATTTTTGCATGTTCGCACATAGTTCGCGATGTCGCGAAACATCCCCGGCCAATAATAAAACTCGGCAATTCGGGCGATCGTTTTGGCGATGCCCATGTGCCCGGCGGTGGGGACGTCGTGATATCGGCGTAGGATGTCGTTTCTGGCCTCCTTGGATACGCAGAGCTTCCATTGTTCTTCTGCGGCGGTGTCCTTGAAGTTGAGGCTGTGGTAGAGGAGGCGATACAATCTACCGTCCTCTATACGGTAATCGGTGTGCGCGGTGGGGTCTTGCTGCACCCCTTCGAACTTTCGGCGGTACCAGGCGCATTCCCGGTCTTTCGCGGCGCAAGTTACCGGGTGACGCGATAGCGCGTCGGCGACACGATTAAGTACCCCGCGGCGGTACTTTACGTCGAAGTCATACTGCTGGAGCTCGAATACCCAGCGTCCGAGGCGTCCGGTCGGAGACTCTATTTTTTGTAGCCACCGTAGGGCCTGGTGATCTGTCACGACGGTGAAGGAGTACCCTTCCAGGTAGCTCTTCATTCGCCGGATACCCCATACGATAGCTAGGCATTCGAGCTCCGTGGCGCTATAGTTGCGCTCGGCCGCGTTTAAGGTGCGGCTTGCATAGGCGATCACGCGTTCGCCTTCCTCGAAATTTTGCGTCAACACTGCCCCGAGCCCGGTCGTGCTAGCGTCCGTCTGGAGGAAAAATCGGCGCGTGAAATCGGGGCAAGCTAAAACCGGCGCTGAACTCAAAGCGTGCTTAAGTTGAGCGAACGCGACGGCCTCCCCCTCGCCCCACTTCCATCGGGCGTTTTTCTTCGTTAACTGCGTAAGTGGGGCCGCGATCGCGGAGAAGGCTGGGATAAAACGACGGTACCACGATGCCATCCCCACGAATTGTCGTATTTGTTTGACTGACCGTGGTTCTGGCCAGTTGGCCACAGCTTGAATTTTCCCGGGGTCGGTCCGAATTCCCTCCCGGTCAATTACGTGCCCCAGGTACGTCAAACGGTCAACGCAGATTCGGCATTTCTCCGGGTTCAGACGGAGGCGCGCGTCACGAAGACGGCGGAAAGTCTCCTGCAGCAGCTCGAGATGGTGGTCGAACGTCCGGCTAATAACGATTATGTCGTCGAGATAAACGAACACGTGCGGCTCTAACTCTGGCCCAAGGACCGTGTCCAGTAACCGCTGGAACGTGGCCGGGGCGGAATGCAACCCGAATGGCATGACTCGGAACTGGTAAAGCCCCTTCCCTGGTATCGTAAACGCGGTGACCGGTCGGCTGCTTGGACTCAGAGGTACCTGCCAGTACCCGTTCTTCAGGTCTAAGGTCGACAGATACCGGGCCCCTCGCAATTTGTCGAGAGTTGCAGTGATCTGTGGCAGCGGATATGCGTCTTTATGAGTCATCTCGTTGACTCGGCGAAAGTCGATGCAAAAGCGTTGACGACCATCCTTCTTTTTGACAATGACGATGGGCGAGCTCCAAGGACTATGCGAGGGCTCGATGACCCCCTGGGCGAGCATCTCCTCCACCTCGGTGTCGATAATCGCCTGCATTGCCGGGTTGCGCGGCCGGTATCTTTGTTTAATTGGCGTGTTATTAATAAGCCGAATGGTATGCTGGGCCCGATCGGTGGGCCCCTTCACGGCATCGAACTTCGTGAGTTCGTCTCGTAAAAATGCTTGGAGCCGCTCATTTTCTTCAGTGGTCCTGCCGGCTAGGCCCTCGACCGTGCAGCACCGCTGGTGCCACTGGAGCACCCGCAGCGGCGGAGCCGGCGTGCTTATGCGTAATTTTGCCTGCAGATCTACTCCCATCAGTATCTCGCTCGAGAGGCCCGTCAATATCCCGAAGGTGTGGGTCGTAGTTCGGCCGGCCGCTTCCACCGGCAGGTTCATTTTCCCCGCGAGTTCCGTGTCTCGATCGTCCGCTAATTGTATTTGGCTTTTCCCCAGAATCCACGCGAAACCCGCACGTCTCAACGTTTCGGCGGTTCTCTCGTTGATTAGCGAGATCTCGGACCCTCCATCTATCAGTGCGTCGAACATGAATTCCCCGATGCGGATCGGGGTGTGTGGTCGCGGCTTGAAGGTTACTCGGGGCTGGGAGTCACGGCGGCGACCTTCTCCCCAGCCCCGTCGGCTTTTCCCGTCGGCGGGTGACACTGCGCGGTTAGCACCCCGTCTCGACCGCATTGCGAGCAGAACTTCTTCGCGGGGCGTCGGCATTGCCGGCGCGTGTGCCCGCGTTGCTTGCAACGCCAGCAGCACTCGGCTTTATTGTAGGCGGCCGCCACGGCGGGTTTTGTTTCGGCCTTTTCCCTTTTGAGTGCCTCCTGTCGTTCGCTTACCAGGTCCTCGTGTTCGCGAGCGCGTGCTTGAAGCTCGGAAATATCGTTGATGTCGCGGCGCCGGATGTAAAATTTGTATTCTGGGTGCATGTGGTCGTATAAATACTCGAGCTGCATACCGGGTGAAAATCCGCCGGCCCGACGCATAAGCGTCATCATTACCGTCGAGTATTGCGCGAATGTCTCGTTAGCCTTCTGGTGACGATTTTCGATTTCGCGGCGGAGGGAGGCGTCGTACCGATGGGGCAGAAACTGCAACCGAAATGCTGCCTCAAATCCCTGCCAAGAGGCCCAGCTGGTCCGGTGATTTCGGTACCACAAAAGGGCGTCTCCCCTTAATATCTCCGATAATCCGCGCAGTAATTGATCCTCACCGATGTGGTAGTTCTCGCGGAATTCGGCAAGCCGCTCCAGAAAGGCGGCGGGATCACGTCCATCAAAGTGGAAACCACTCTTACGGAGTTGGTTTATTGCTCGGTAATCCGGCAACGGAGGGGTCGCGAAATCTCCGGGCGCATCGCGGTCCAAAGGCGAGGACCCCGTGATAACCACCTGCGGTAATGCCCCGGAGGGACCCGCTTGTTCGCGCGGATCAGTCGTGAATTCGTCCGCATGGGTGTCCGCGTACTCCCGCATACGTCGGCGGATGTCGTCGAGAGTGCCAGTGCTCTCTAACCCATAGCCCTCCGCTAGCACGGCCAGTTGCTCCTTCGGGAGCGCGTATAGCCACGACCTCATTATGCACGCTCACACCTTCGAGAAAACGCAGAACGAGAAACACTAATAAAAAAAAAAAACGTCCCTGTTCGGGCGCCAATGTAACGGTCGTATTTCCGGACGTTTTTCTTAGCGCGGATAGATCGCCGGTGCTAGGTGTCTTTAAATGAAATACGCGGTGTGTGTGGTATAATTGTGTTTATTGCGTTTGTATGAAAGTGTGTACAGAGTCGGAGTGTGTAAATGTGTAGACGAGTGTGTGAGCGCGGGCGTGGTTATAAAAGTTCGTATACAGGTTGCGTGGTTCGCGTAATTAAACCGAATATTAATGTGGATTAATTTCGGCCTCGCTGTCGCACGCCGGCGGGTGTTTACTATTGCGCGAGACGGCGCGCGTTTTTGCGGCGCTTTTTCGGCGGGGAATCCCGAGATTCCGAGAATGCTTCGGTTCTCGGAATCGACGATGATTTTCGCCGTACTATTTATTTCGCGATTTAAAGTCCGCGTGTAGATCGCCTATGCGCTTGAACGCGGCGGTGTTTATGCGTCTGTTTTTAGATGCGCGCACGTAATTGCATGTGATGCATGCAACGATGCTCGGTGCGTATAGCCCTGGTTTTTATTCGCGAAGGATGGATTGCGCGATGCAGCTGGATCGGTAACTCCCGATCCGGGGCGGCTCAAGCTCCACCTTCCGTGAGGGTTGCAGCTGCGGATTAGGCGGATTGCACTTTTGGCGTCAGAATCGAGAACTCTCGTTCGGAGACGGAGCACGCTCCACCTCTGTCTTCAGCTCTTTCTGTGCGTTTGGTAGGATTTCTCAAGGATTGCTCTTTGGAAGCGTACTGCTTCAAGCGGATCGGAGAGATGTGATTAGAGTCAAAAATGTGGCCCTTTTTATACGAGCTAATTGCCCGCGTCGGTGCGTGACGGTATAACCCCTTCCGAACGGGTTTTCGGAAAACGGTACGGTCGGGCCCGTTCGGAGGGATTCGGGTAGGAGCCGAACGCGGGCTTTCGCCGGTCGACGGTTCGGGCCACATCGACTCTGTTCGCGATGTTCGGCCGAATTTCGAATTTCGGCAGTTTTAAAAAGGTGGGCGCAACGCGCCCCTGCCTCTGCCCGGCGGGTGTTCTGCCGGGCGGCAGCTTCCGGCGGATGTCATGCCGGGAATCGTAACGATGCACCGGAATGCATCGTTACACATTTGATTTATTATATTATTAAAAGATTCTATGTAAATTTCAATTTACATAATTTAATCGATGTTTAATAATAAATAATTAATAAGTAATTAACTTTTAAAAAATTTTTGATAAAAAATATTAATTTTTATATAAGGTAAAATATTTGTTAATATTTCTTATTCAAAGGTCTTTGTAATATTACAATTTGTTATAATTTATTTAATATATGTACAAATTTTATATAAAAAAATTTATATATATATTTTTTTTCAGTTTTATAATTTTAGAAGATATACATTTGTAGTACAAAAATTTATATTTATATATTTGTATACTTATTATATTTTAATTTCGAAATGATTAAAGTATTGCAATAAAATTATATATTAAATTTTATAGAATAAACAAATTTAATTTTGATTTTATATATCAACAAATGTTTCATTTAAATATGTATAACGTGTGTAAAGCAAATATACATTTATATAATATGTAAATTATATTATATAAAATAAGTACATAAATACTATATTAAATAAAGAAAAGTATAATTGAAATCATTCACATGCTCTGATACAAATATATTTCAATTATTCAAATTGAAGTAATAGAGCGCTCTGTACATTTTGATTTACTTCACATTCTTCTCAATGGTTCAAATTAAAAACAAACCAGCTGAGTTTTTGACGTTATTTTTATGTCTTAATATTGAACTTATTTTTCGTTTGGTGTTCTGCAACTTTTTCATTATAATAAATTTCTAACACAATCTCATGTTTTGTACATCTCTATTATATATTATAATTTTATACGACAGTGTATTTATAGTTTTTTTTATTTTTGTGTCTATTGTGCTTACTCAATCATGCTAATAGATTTTTCATTATTATTATTATTATTATTATATTACACAATTATATATACAGCGTATATAATCAATATTTTTGTTGCATCATACCAAATCTAAAAGTAATTATAATACTTTTTTCAATTTTATTTATTAAGAAGATATAGAATAAAATCTAAATTTTTATCTCCTATTTATTCTAATGTCTTCTATTTATTGGAATGTACTATATAGTATGAGGAATTTATTAATTTATATAGTTTCTCAATGTTTATTATATACTTGAGTTATTAATTTGTAAAAAATTATATAATATGTGTTATAGCCTTGCAGACTATAACCTATTTAAATATTAGTACATATATATAATTAAATTAAGTGTCAGCATGAAATACTGTTGAGAAATGCGGCAGCCTGATAGAATCGCTGCCTCAGCAATCCAAGCGTAAGAACGTTCACCCGGAAGCGCGAAAACGCTAACGAAGGAATTCAACTTTGAACTTCCTTCATTAGCACTTGGACTTTGGACGACCCAGAAAAACCTCCATGACCATACATGGTCATGTCGCCGGGCGATCCCCTCCAAAAAATCCCCAAAATTAAGGGAATAAAAGCCGTCCACCGCGGATCCGCGGCGGACAGTCATAAACAGTGAATCTATAGTCAGAATAGTGCGCGAAGACTAACCGTTGATAAGACATAGTGCGAATCCGAGGGCTAGCCGCCAAACCGAGCTACGAAGCCCCGTAATAATAACTAATCACGAGAGGATCCAGGAAAGGACGACATTAAGGCCTAAGAAAACCGACTAAAAATAAGGGATAAATAAGTATATTCTGTTAAATAAATTTCTGTTGCTAAATAATTGGAGCGATCATTTTCCTCTCCCGGCTACCCCACACCCTGTGCCGCGCCGGGCACAACATTATTGGTGACAGCGGTGGGATATAGCCGAGATTAAGGACTGTCGAAAACTCCTTAACTCCTGCAACAGGAAAGAAAACACAGAATTAATAAATCAAATAAAGTCACTGCTAAACTAAAGCGGATAGACTTAAACACGGCAACACGTAACATATACGTACGACAGTGATAAAAAAGAAATCACGGCCAAGCAGCTGAAAGGAAACACCAGCGCTCAAGGACCAACGTCGATCCACGGTCAAGGCAACGCAACGCAGACGGACAACGCATCACCGACGCACCAACGCGGGACAACAACGATCCAGCAGCGTCAGCAGTCGAGCGACCCGAATAGCAACCCGATACGCGACCATGCGAGCCATTGTACTACTAATGTAAGTCAAAATTTACAATTAAATGTCGGAGCCAACAAAGCGAGTTAGGTTTCACCCGCGATTTCTAAGCGAGCCAACGCGATTAGAGAATAGGTCAGGACTTGTACCACCGATACAAGTAGCGGAAGAAGCTGTCCGCGACATACGAGATAGCGTGCGAAAAAATTTAGAAAATTATTATCCGAGTTCTGAGTCACCTGAAGCGCGTAATATCGATACTTCCGAACAAAACGGATCACGCGTTAATCAAGTAACATTCAGAAGAAATTATTCGCCATTATCCGTCGACCTTAGTATTCTAAATCCGGGAAGAAATATGAACCACGAAGCTGTCGAAAGAGAAATCGAACGCATGCGAGCACAACAAGCCGAACAAGGTGCCGCCGCGACCCATGAGGATGCCGGCGTCCACCCGGCCGAGGGCACAAGTAATATCTTGTTAGCCGAACTTATCCAAAACTTTCGCGACATGCAGGCAGAAATAATAAACCTACGCGAACAAATGCACAATATGCTTACTAATCGAGGAAATATAAATGAAACACGAGTAAATTCAGAAGACGTCCCCCTCGATATAACATACGGCCGCACTGAAAGAGATATAAGAAATAGGCGTAGCGCCGCCCCGCACTACTTACCATTAAAAGAAGCGCGAATAATGATTCCCGAGTTTGACGGAACATCGCGACATAAATTACAAGAATTTCTGAACGCTTGTACATACGCGGTACAAAACATTAATCCCGCGGATGAAGAGTCATTGATGCAAGCAATTTTGTATACTAAGCTAAAAGGAAAAGCCATACAAGATTTTGAAACGCGAGACGTACAAACCTTCGAAGAATTGAAACAACAACTCGAAGCTTGCTATCAGGCGAAGCAAAGCACGACGCACTTACAGATCGAGTTCAACTCGTTAAAACAAAAATCAAGTGAAAATGCTTACGCTTTCGGACAGCGTGTTGATTTAATAGCTATGAAATTATACGAATCTATGGTGGAAGGAGAGGAACGATCCTCTACCTTTAAAAGGGCAATCCAAGAAACGATTAAAAAACAAGCTTTAATAAATTATCAAATTGGACTGCGAGAAGAATTAAAAACTCTCGTACGTTCACAAAGGTATACCACGCTCCAGGAAGCTATAAACGGCGCGAGCATGGAAGAAAAACTTATTGGACCAACAGGCACCCGAGCTTATGGTTTCGCAAATAAAAATAAAAATGACACTAAACCAACGCGAGCAAATAGAGATCCAAATATTCAATGCTTTAAATGCGGAAAAAATGGACATTACGGACGCGACTGTCGAAATAGCAAATTTACGTTACCAAAACCAGAAAAAAATTCGCGAGTAAATACCGTGAATAAATTTTGCAAGCATTGCAAAAAATCAGGACACACCCGTGAGGAATGTTGGAATTTGAACGGACATCCTAAAGTAAATAACACTAAAAACCGCGATTCCAAGCCAATTAATAAAATAAAACATAAGGAAAGCATGCGTGAGCAAAAAACTCCGCATAGGCAGAGAAAAAAAGAGCACTGACTCTTCAAGCGATAGCGAAGGAGAAGAGGAGGAAGCGAGAAAGAAACAACCGCGACCTGCCTCAGAATATCGCATAACACATGTTAAAAATACGCACACGTCAGCCAAAGATGAGCTGCTGCAAGTATCATTACCGATCCGTGAAGCAAAGGGCGAAACGATAAATATGCTGTACGATTCCGGATCAACAATTTCTCTAATTAAATTAAAAAACTTGAAGGATGATACACCTATATATGAAAAGAAAATTGCGCTCACAGGAATCAGTGGACATAGGATATATACACTAGGGAAGATGTACGCGACAATTATAATCAACAAGCGTATCATCAAGCATGCATTTTATGTCGTAAGGGATGACATAGCAATAGAACATGAAGGAATTTTAGGAATAGATTTTCTTAAAAAACAAACAGCAATCTGCGATTATGAACGAAATCAAATAAAAATAAAGGATAGCATATTAAAATTGCATCCATGCAAAAAAATAACTCTGAAACCACGTAGCGAAACAATTATCAAAGCAGCTGTAAACCAGAATCAAATAGGAATAGTCCGTACAAGCGAAACAGCGCCAGGAGTATATATCGGAAGCTGCCTGGTAGAACCAAACAATTTTGCATGTAAGTATAATGAACACAACGGACAATACCATTGAATTAGCAACCCCCATAGTTACACTGGAGGACATGGAGGAAAATATAAAAGAGATAAACACCATAGAAACGGGAAGAATAATGAAAAATACTATATCTCGTAAGCAGCAAATTTGACAGTTATTGAGAACGCAGCATCTGAACGCAGAAGAGAGGCAGACACTCTTTACAATCTGCGAGGAATACAGTGACGTTTTCCACTTAGAGGGAGAACCACTGACATGCACCGCGACGGTAGAGCATGAAATAAACACACGTGCTGATACCGCACCGGTGAACGTGAGACCATATCGCTTGCCAGAAAAACATAAGACGGAGGTCAATCAGCAAATAAACGAAATGTTGAAAAATGAAATCATTCGAACTAGCACAAGTCAATGGAATGCACCACTGCTAGTAGTACCGAAAAAAATGGACGCATCTGGAAAACCGAAGCTCCGAGTGGTAATAGATTTCCGGAAGCTAAATGAGCTAACGATAGGCGATTCATTTCCTTTACCAAACATAACTGACATTCTGGATCAGCTAGGAAATGCGAAATATTTTACTACATTAGATTTAGCATCGGGATATCATCAAATTCCGATGACTGAACGGGATAAAATGAAAACAGCTTTTTCCACTCCCTACGGTCATTACGAATTTAATCGAATGCCGTTCGGATTAAAAAATGCGCCAGCAACATTTCAAAGATTAATGAATTCCGTCCTAACAGGAATACAAGGACTCAGGTGTTTAGTTTATCTTGACGACATCGTAATATACGGATCAAGTCTAGACGATCATAACAAGCGACTTAAAGAAGTGCTGCAACGACTGCGAAAATTTAATTTAAAGCTACAGCCAGATAAATGCGAATTTTTTCGCAAGGAAGTAATTTACTTGGGACATATTATTTCTGAAAGCGGAATAGCTCCAGACCCTTCAAAACTAACAGCAATAAGAGAATTTCCGACGCCGAAAAAAATCAAGGATATTCAATCCTTTATAGGACTAGCAGGATACTATAGAAAATTTATTGAAAATTTCTCGCGAATCGCTAAGCCACTCACAAAATTAACAAAAAAGACAGAGAAATTCGAGTGGACAATGGAACAGCAAGCAGCATTCGAAACGTTAAAAGAAAAATTGATGACTGCACCAGTGCTGAAATATCCTGATTTTACGGAAGAATTCATTGTGACCACCGATGCATCCGACTATGCGATCGGAGCAGTGTTATCACAAGGAGAAGTAGGCAACGACCGACCAATTGCTTACGCCAGCAGAATATTGGCAAAGGCGGAACAAAATTATAATACTACAGAAAAGGAATTATTAGCAATCGTATGGGCTGTTAAACATTTTAGACCATACGTATATGGAACGAAATTTAAAATTGTAACCGATCACAAACCACTAATATGGTTATTTAATGTAAACGACCCCGGATCTAGATTGATCCGATGGAGATTGAAACTTGAAGAATATGATTATGAAATAATCCATAAAGCCGGACGAGCGAACGCAAACGCCGACGCGCTAAGTCGCAACGCGATACCCAGTACATCCATAGAAAAGGATGAAGAAATTCTGAAGATAGAAGAGGAAGAAGAAGAAGGAAATACTGATAATATAAAAACATATACAGAGGAAGAGAAGCAACAAATATTATCAGAATATCATGAGGCACCTGTAGGAGGGCATCAAGGAATCGAACGAACAATTAAAAGAATTCGATTAAAACACAATTGGAAAGGTTTAACGAAAGATGTTGAACAATACATCGCAAAATGCGAATCTTGTCAAAAGAATAAATTATCGAGGAAAAATAAAGTCCCTTTAATAATTACTGACACGCCAAGTAGACCATTCGAAAAATGTGCATTAGATATAGTCGGACCATTAACCGTCACTAATAATGGAAATAAATATTTATTGACTTTCCAAGACAATTTAACGAAATTTAGCAAAGCAATTCCGATTCCGAACCAAGAAGCAAACACCATTAGTAAAGAATTTGTTACAAAAATAATACTCGAGCACGGGATACCGGAAAAAATTTTAACAGATCAAGGAACAAATTTCCTTAGCGAAATATTTAAGAATACTTGTAAACTATTGAAAATAAATAAAATACAAACAACCGCGTATCACCCAGAAAGTAACGGCGCGTTAGAACGATCGCATCGAACATTAACAGAATATCTAAGACATTATATAAATGAGGACCAAACTGATTGGGACGAATGGATACCGTTCGCAATGTTCACATACAACACAACACCGCACACCGCTACAGGGTATACACCTTTCGAGTTAATATACGGACATCAAGCAGAAATTCCGACAGCGCTAACTAAACCGTCTAAACCGACGTACAATTACGATGATTACGCGCAAGAAATGAAAGAAAGACTACGTGCAACTAATCAGCTTGCGAAAGAACATTTAAAAGAAGAAAAATTTAAAGCAAAAAAGCAGTATGATAAAAATACAAGGGAAGCACATTTTAAGATAGGCGACAAAGTATTGATTTACGACGAAACTCTGCGACGAGGAAGATCAAAGAAATTAGAATCGGTATGGACTGGGCCATATACGATCTTAGAGAAAAATTCGGACGTGAATTACACCGTAAAAAAAAGGAAGAAAAACCGTGCGCATGCACATAAATAAATTAAAATTATTTATAGAAAATTAAAGGAAAAAATGAATAAAACTTACCGAGAAGGAGGCTGCAGCACACCGCTACGGCCTGCGCGGCGCTCACAGGCCAGCCGCCAAAAACTGCGACGGTCCAGCTGCCGCTGGAAACGTAAACGGGCCCACAGCCCAGGAAGATCCATCGGTTCACAGGGCACCTTTAAACGGACCTGTCGAGTACCGGTGGATAAATCCACCCGCACCGATAAACCATATGGTCCCCGCGAATATACACGGTCACAAGCTTGACCAAAGGGCTCAGGAAGTGATACCCTTTCATCAACGGGCACTCGCGACGTCAGTTCGATAAACTCTAATAGGCACTCCTCGTTAATAAATTTTTCCAAAATCGTATACATGACAAGGAAAAAGGGGGAAGCAAAAATAACCTTTCACGTTGGAATATAACAAGAAAGTGACAGCAAAAAATAAGCTAACCACAGAGTTAATCAAGAAAAGTAATAGATAAGAGAGAAGAAAACGCAAGGAAGACATAATATAATACCTAAAATATATAATTACAGAACACTGACGCTGGGAATCAACCCCGTCCGTACCAAGAAAGACGAAACCCGTCTCCCGTTCGAAATGGCGGAATTTGATAACACGCCAGGAATATATTATGAAAAAATTGGAAACCTGCATCAAACCAACCGAATGTGAAAGCTAGTTATTAAATTAGATATAACTGAACTAAATGATAGAACATGGCAAGTAAACCAATACATCGAACAAACAAGCAAAATGTGCACCGAGGCTAATTTCGAAAGAAGCATCCAACGAACTTGCGAGAATCTTAAAAAAATAATTAATAATGATGCTAATACCTTAGCTAAAATAATAAAATTGATAAATACTTTATATAAGGCTCGAACGAATAAACGTAGAGGTCTAATCGACGGAATAGGTGCGATAACGAAAACTTTATTCGGAATTATGGATGCGAACGATAGAAAATTAATAAACGAACAGATACAGTTGTTACAAAATAATCAGCAAACATTGGAACACGCAACGAAAAATCAAATCAAAGTCCTAAACACCACTATAATTCATTTAAATAAATTAGAGAATATATTAGATTATAACGGTAAATTAATGAACCACTACATTAGGGAATACACTACGCGCGAGGAAATAGACGAACATTTCACCATAATCATAGCAATGATTAACGATTTAATTAGGGATGCAAAAGACATTTTAGAATATCTTACATATGTACGTAAGGGCACAATACATCCTTTGCTAACGCCGATAAATGAAATTATTCTACATTTAAAAGAAGCGATAGTACAGTTACCGCAAGGAGCATATTTTCCATTTCAAATAAAAAACGACGAATGGCTAACGATCGAAAATTATATAAAAGTAAGCGCGTATTGCGAGAAAACAAGCATATACACAATCTTAAAATTTCCATTAATTACACAACCAATATTTGACATCTTAAATGTAATTCCGTTACCGACACCTAACTACGAAAATAATTTTATACATACGGAAGTAACTAATAAGTTGATTGCTATAAATAAAGAAACACATACCTATCTAATTCTAAAAAAACAAGATTTAAACGAGTGTACAAATAGTAATAATTTATATATATGCGAAAAGAATCAACCGATCTATTATGTTAACGAAAATACACCGTGCGAAGCGAAAATTTATGTACAAGGACAAAATTATCGAAATCAATGTAATATAGGTCATAAGAAAGCGACTCACACAATATGGATCACATTACAACAACCGCACTCTTGGTTATATTCGACTGCATTCGAGCAGCATATTACAATAAAATGTAGTGATCACCCCGAATATAAAAAGATAATAAAAAACACAGGTCGAATTACGTTATATGATAACTGTAAACTAACTACTACAGACATGACGATACAGACAGAAACGATCACGTATAATACAAATATAGAAACATTTTTACCAGAATTTAATATAACGATCAAAGAAATTAACGACACACAAAATCGCGATTACGAATTTAAAAGAATTATAAATAATCCATTAGAATTAAAAGGACTAAGCAAAAAACTAAAAGAAATTAACGACAACTTAAATAATAACGACAGCAATTTTTTCAAACAAAAACAATTCATTTATACAACAGCTTCTAGTGGAATAACTATTTTAATAATTATAGCATTAGTAGCTTGGATAATTATCCAGCATAGGAAAAGAAAACCTAAACAACCAGCTATTATTACCTTAGTAGACGAAGTTGACAAATCGTATAGAATGCCTAAACCGATATTAAAAAGAAATAGAAGCACACAGTTTTAAAAACAAAAAGGGTATAAGCTAGATATAAGAAACGATTGTAATCACATTGTAAAACGGGAAAAAACATTATATTATATTCAATTCGTATTATAGAAAAACTTCGTTAAACCTCCGTTTTTCTTTTTTAACGGGGGAGGGATGTTATAGCCTTGCAGACTATAACCTATTTAAATATTAGTACATATATATAATTAAATTAAGTGTCAGCATGAAATACTGTTGAGAAATGCGGCAGCCTGATAGAATCGCTGCCTCAGCAATCCAAGCGTAAGAACGTTCACCCGGAAGCGCGAAAACGCTAACGAAGGAATTCAACTTTGAACTTCCTTCATTAGCACTTGGACTTTGGACGACCCAGAAAAACCTCCATGACCATACATGGTCATGTCGCCGGGCGATCCCCTCCAAAAAATCCCCAAAATTAAGGGAATAAAAGCCGTCCACCGCGGATCCGCGGCGGACAGTCATAAACAGTGAATCTATAGTCAGAATAGTGCGCGAAGACTAACCGTTGATAAGACATAGTGCGAATCCGAGGGCTAGCCGCCAAACCGAGCTACGAAGCCCCGTAATAATAACTAATCACGAGAGGATCCAGGAAAGGACGACATTAAGGCCTGAGAAAACCGACTAAAAATAAGGGATAAATAAGTATATTCTGTTAAATAAATTTCTGTTGCTAAATAATTGGAGCGATCATTTTCCTCTCCCGGCTACCCCACACCCTGTGCCGCGCCGGGCACAACATATGTTATATGAATAGTTATTACATATAAAAAAATTGAATGATTTTGAGCAGATGCTAATTATATATTATATTTATTTCTTATAAGTAAAAATTTATAACTTTTATAACTTTTAAGTAAAAGTTTTATATTTTAGAGATTTAAAGATTAAAAATTTCATTTTTTTTAAAATAAAGCTCTTTAAGTGAACTTACTTTTTTATATAAAATGATTTTGTAATATTTAAACAATTATAAGGATATAAAATAAGTAAAAATTGAATAGTTTAGTTTATTATCTATAGTTTGTATATATCCTATATATAACTATAGATTTTATTTTAAAAATATATAATTGTAAAATTTTAATTTAAAAATTTTTCTCAAATTTTTACGTTATCTTGCAACTGTGTTGGCAATTTGTAGATTTGTTCTTTGCAATGTCTTTGTAATGTTTCATTGCAACTTGCAAAATTGCAATGAAACATTACAGAGACATTCCTACAATGTAATTGTAATAATTTGTATTGTATGCAGGTTCTCTCGTTTTATCAAACATAGAAGTATTTTTAACTCACTCCAAAACGTAAATAGCATCTATAGTAAGGATTCAAACGTCTAGTCCGTGGGCCGTACCTTTGACACCCCTGATCTATGGTATGTCTATTATGCCTATGTATATACTACACGATGTGGTAAAAGATAACGATTTCGTTGTATTAATGAGAGCTTGCTATTTCCAGTTTGACTGCATCGAAAGAATAAGTAAGATTAAGTGTATTAATTATTAAATACACATTTAAGTGTTGATACGCGTTAAGTGCACAAGTATTAATACGCGATTAAGAACACGTTTAAGTGTTACGCAACTGAATATAAGAACACGATTAAAATTTATTTTCAACAGAACTTTGTTGAGGTAAGTTTACCATAATACCACAATATAATAAATTATAAGTTTATAATGTAATAAATTGTTATATTAAATTAATAGACACACACCACATATACATATACTTATTCACATTATTATTATTATGCAGATTATTATGAATGCTTTCTAACAATATATACAATGCTCCGATTTTATAACTTTTATTAACGACGATAACATTATTATTAATATTATTGTATACATATTTTGATGTTAAAATATGTATATAATACATGATAATGATAATGATATTATCGTTAAAAATTATAAAATCGTAGTATAAATAAAACCATAAAATATAGTATATATATATATATATATATATATATATATATATTTCAGTTTTGTAATTTTAAAAGATATAAATATGTAATATACAAATTTATATTTATATATTTGTATATTTATTAATCTTAATTTGAAAACGATTCATTTTCAAGTGAATAAATACTTTACAATATATTTAATACTTTTACAATATATTTGCTAATTGATTTTAATTTTATCAGAAGTTTTTAATTTTATCAGATATTATTTTTTCTATAAGTTTCGATGAATAAAACATTGTTTACATTATAATATGTATAACATTTTTATGAATAATTTATTAAAATTTGTAAAAAATGTAATAATATTTAAAGAAAATTAAAATAATTCTTATTTGAAAGCTTAATAATATCATAAAACTTATATATAACTTATATATTACTTAATTTATATTAATTGTATTATTGTGTAAATGTAAAAGTATTATCATAACACTTTTTTTACAATTCAATTTATTAAGAAGAAATAGATCGAAATATTTAGATTTCTAATCTTGAATTGAGAAGAAAAATAAATCAAAATGTTTGCATTTTTAATCTTAAGTTAAAAAAAATAAATCAAAAATTGTCTACATTTCTATTTCTATATAAACAATTAAAATTATGTTTGTATATTGAATATTATGAAAGGCTACAATGGTTCTTTGTATTAATTTTTCTAATTGTACGTTTTAAATACTTTTGTGTCATTCAAATAATTTGCAATTTTATTTTAAGAAGAGAATCTATAATAATTTTGCATATAATTTACATTATGATTTACAAAAAAAAACATTGACATTTAAAACATGACAAATTATTGATATAGAAGAATGAATAGAATATGTAAATTGTATTTTTTATATTTTCATCCCGTAATCAGGAAATAATATTTTTTAAAACATTTTTAAAAATTTTTATAAAATATTTTTGAAACACTATTTTAAAGCATTAAAATTATAAATCTTTTTTAATTCATTAAAAAAAAATAATTATTTTAATATTTTCTTTAAATTATTATTTCAAACAACAGATTCATGTAAAATAATTAATGAAATATATATATATATATATATATCTCATCTTTGTATATTTTGTAGGATAATTATTAATTTTGCATCTTTACAATATTAAATCTAAAAATGTCACAATATAATTTGGATGATTCGGAAGATCATAACTCAAATCATATATTTCAAAACTCTGAAAATCATATTGATAAACTTATTGAAATTGACAATTTAAATGCAATGGAACTATTAACACCAAGTGATGTACTTGAAAGTATACAAATGTATGATTCAACAGTGTAAGTAAAAAGTTTATGAAAATTGAAGAAAAAAAAAGGAATAACAATTATAAATAAAATAGAATAAACAATTATTTTAATTAATTTTCATTATTCTTTTATATTTTTTGTATTCTTTGCATTTTTTGCATTATTTTTTGTATTATTTATTGTTTTTAAAATTTTAATAATTAATCTTAATATTAATTTAAAAAAAAAAAATATATATATATATATATATATATATATATACATACACACACACACACATATCCAATGTAACATAAATAATGCAAAAAATACAAAAGAATAATGAAAATTAATTAAAATAATTGTTTATTCTGTTCGGTTTATACATATATATACACACACACACATACACATAACACATGTACTCACAAAGTAAATTATAAATTACGAAGAAACCTGTTGATTTTATTAAAATTTGATTTTATAAAAACTTTTATTAGTATAAAGAATATGCAATAAAAGTAAGGAATTTAATTTAAAAAATTCAAAGTAAGTTTCCCTTGATTTTGAAGACTTAAAATTAAACTAATAAAATCAATAAATAGATCTCTTTTTTAAACTCTAATTTTTATCTGAAATATTTTTTATAAATTTATAAAACAATTTTACATTATTTTGATCTGTAGAATATATAAAAGATGTTTGACAATAAGTAAGACAAAATTTAAGGAATGATTCTACATGATAAAATAAAACAAAAATCAAAAGTAACAAAATTTTTGTAGAGACTTCATTTTTTAATTATAAATATTTAAAAGTTTGTTTAAAAAGTATCCAGAATTTAGCAATTCACTGTACACTTTTGCGTTACATAATATTTTAAGAGCGATATAGCTTATGCTCGCTAAAAATTTTGTAGATTACCATGTTTCAGACACCTTTCACACAAATTTTCAAATACTTATAATTAAAAAAAACGAAGCTTTCATTGAATTTTTGTTATTCTTGATTTTCGTCTTATTTTATCAAGTAGAATCATTTCTTAAACTTTATCCCGCCTGTTGTCGAACATCTTGTATATATATATATATATATATATATATATATATATATATATATATGAATATGTGTAAAGTGTGCGCGCCTTCTAATTTATTATTAATTATATTAATTATATTAATTAAATTATATTATTAATTATATTAATTAAATTATATTAGTGAAATTGTTGGCTATGTTGATAACATCGAATCTCCACGTTGCGTGGGCTCGCAACAACAATATAAGTTCTTCAAATTTTATTTAAATAACGGAAAAGGAAAAAGGGTTCAAATTGTTGCCTGGAATGATGACATTGATTTTGTGGAACATCATATAAAAGTAAACACTGTAAGTATTATTATTATTTTTAATTTTTAATTTTTATTTATTTATTAATGTTTCCGTGAAATATTTTTTGTTGTTCATGTTCTATAAATATATTCTTTATAAATATAAATAAATAAATAATTAATATATATATATATATATATATATATATATATAACATTTTCATTTTAGATACTTATTATAAATAAATAAATATATATATATATATATATATGTATATATATATATATATACATATATATATATATTTATTTATTTATTTATAATAAGTATCTAAAATGAAAATGTTTACTAAAAAATTCTTATAAATTATTAGAAGAGGAAAAAAATATATATACATATACACTGTATACACATATAATATGCAATTTACGATAAAATGTAAACTTTATAAATTTTTATAAGTATTAATGAATCTTCATATGTGCGTATTCTTTGTGTCAAAAAAAATGTAAAAAAGATAGTCTAGAAAATCATGTATATACGTCGTTATATTTAATCTACTGTCTAAAGAAATATTTAAATCATCATTATTTGATTTTGAATCAAGTCGTTCTATCTTACAATTAATTTAATATATACACACAGTGATATTGCTTTTATCGCTAACAGTATTTTTATTATTTTATAGACACAATTGGTGTAATATAAAATAAATATTAGAAATAAGAATCAAATATTAAACATTAGGAAACGAGAGAAAAATAGAAAGATCTATATTTTTTTCTTTTCTTGATATTTAATATTTAACTTTTATTCTCAATACATTGTTTTTATTATACATTACATATTATTATACATTTTTTATTACATTTTTATTATACATTACATATTATTATTTCACGTTTTTATTATACATTACGTATATTACATATTATTATACATCACATTAGGTTTTAATAATAGTTGATATTTGCTTATAAATCATTCTGTGTTAAACAAATTACTTACAAATAAAAATTCTTTTTAAGTTGTGAATTTATATACAAATGAAATATATATATTATATATATTATATATATATATATATATATATTATATATATTATATATATTACGTTAGAGATATATACAAATACGTTACAGATATATATAAATAAACATATCTATTCTTTATCGTAAATAGCATTTGTACATGTATATTTCACACAACACACGTGTGTGTGTGTGTGTGTGTGTGTGTGTGTGTGTGTGTGTGTGTGTGTATAATATATAATTCATTACATATTTCACATAATATGTATATAATATGTAATTTTTCATTGATAATTTTTGACCCAAAATCCTATTTTATAACATATATAATACAAAGAATATATTATATAACATAATCTATAATATTAATAATATTATAATACAAAGAATATATTATATAACATAATCTATAACATAACAATATATTATAAAAATTATTATATTAATAATAATATGCATAATAATTACAATAAAATTACATATGTAGTGTTATACTTTTAAACAAATATAATGTGTGTATTTTATCTATCATTCTTTTCATAATCTTTTAATTTCGATATTTATATTAATATAATTATACACATTATTATATTATTTTATTAAATATTATTATTTTATTAAAATATAAAATATTTAATTTATAACTTGTAATTCTTTAAAAATTTATGTAAAATATATGTATAATTATATTTTTAATATTAAAATACATTTCATAAAATAGATTATTCATTTGGATGGTACTCAGGCACGTCCACCAAAAATACCTCAATTCAACAATGGTAATATGCCGTATGAGCTATTAATAAAATCAAATACAATAATTTCAAATCTTGGAAAATTTGAACCAATGGAAATAGTAGATACCACACCTGAGACAATTGAATTATCTGATGTATTAATGCTACAAAAAATCGCATTAGTGAGTATTCTTTATATAATTTCTTTTTTTTATTAATATAATATTATAATATAAATATAAAAATATATAAATATTTTTCATATAATTTTTTAATCCATATACCTTTTTTTAATTAATACGTTATTAGAATTTGAAATAAATATAGTATAATAAATAAATATTTTTTTTATATCAATCGTTTACATATCAAACATTCAAATTTTAAATTGTTTAAAATTATTTTTTAAACTAATTATTCTACTTATTCTTCCATAAACTTCAATTATTTGGTTGTTTTTAAATTTTGAATAATTGAAATCTATTTAAAAAATATAGTTTTAAAAAATTAAATAAATGAAAATGATTGATATTTAGATGATATCAGAAAAAAATTTATTCGTTATAAATGATTCAGATATTAAGTGATCCATGCAAATTTGATTTTAAATTATTAAAAGATTTAAAACATAGATAATATGTTCTATTATTATTTAAGACAATTATGCGAAACATTTGTTAAAATTTTAAAAGAAACGCTCTATAAATGACAACGGTTATATAGTAATAATGGACTGTCTTTTCTCATCACGAACTAATACTTACGTAAATTGGTGAATTTTTCTTAATTAATTTCTCATTAATTGTTGTAAGAATCATAAAATGATAAAAAATTCTTCTTTTTTCTGTTTAACTTCTTCTATATACAAGAGAGATAATGTAGTTGTTATTATTGGATACACTGCACATACACATACATATTCATACTTACACACACAATAAAGTTATTTATATTAAAATACTATGAAATAAACTATAATTATGATTATTATAATTATAAAAATTAAATTACAATGTTTTTAATATAAAGATGACTATTATAATTAAGAAATGAGTTATTTTTCAGGACTTATATTTATATAGCTTTTTATCTTTTTTTCCGGTCCCGAATCACTTCTCGAAGTATTGCGGGCAGTTTTTCGAACACTATATATAATATAGGCGTATATATATATAAAATCAAAAATTTTATTAAAAAATAATAACAGGATTATTGATAATATAATATAAAATATTATTTATATCTTTTAGAATTTTCTTATATTTATTTAAAATAGAACAATATATTTTATATATAACCCAGACAGCACACAGATATTCATAAAATATTCTACAAATATCCTTGAAGGATATTGAAAATATCCATAAAATGTCCGTTTTATGTTCCTCAAATATACAGTGGATATCCTTAGCATATCCGAATATGAAATTGGAGTACATAATTTAAACCCTGATGTGTCCAAAAGACATCCGATGGACGATTATTGGACATAAATTAGCAATAACAAATATACAAAACGGATTTTATATGGACATAATAAGGAGATGAAAAAGGGATTACATACAAAATTTGAATTTACACATTAAAAAGATAAAATATATATTTTTTTAAGCAATACATTTATTAAAGAAAATTTATATCACATATACATTAATGCAATATCACATATTATTTAAATGTTACTTTTTTTGCACAAAACTATTATAAAACAGATAATTAAAAAAAAAATGTATATTATATGTGTGAAAAAAGAACAATCTTTATGATCTAAACATATAATTTTTAAACGAAACATATATATTTCAATCCCTAAATAATAATATAATTTATTTTATATAAAATTTTACATAAAAATTTTATATAAAAAATTTATTTGTAATTTATACTTGCATATTGCACTTTACATCTTAAATAAATAATGAACAATTATTTTCGTTTATTTGCCGGACATTTACTTGTCCGACTTATAAAATCAATTTAATATCCGAAACCCGTGCTTTTAGGTCAGAAATTAAATTGAACAATACATTTTTAATTTTATTTGTTACCTTTTGCAAACTTTATATAATTCTCATAACTAAAACTTAAATACGAGAAAGATAGTGCATCGCACGTCACGTAGCGGTAAACGAACGAACTAATACATGCTTGCGTGCTCGCGAGAAACTTTGACCTCCAAGACCGGACATCTTGTGGACGTCCAAATATTGACTACTAACAGATGTCTTAAATCGGATGTACAATGGACGTTTATTTTATGTCCATGGACGTGCAGACGTAAAATGGACATAAAATGAATGTCCGTAGAATGTCCTGTGCTGTCTGGGAATTATTATTATTTTTGTTAATATATATTCGTCAAATATTTCTAGTATTGAGAGGATACGTAAAGACGAATTTTGCTGAAGTATATAACAACAACATGAACAAAATTATTGGATGTGGTGCAATAACTGATGGCACATTCAAACTGGAAATTCATGTAATAAATTTTAGTAACGATGATTATACTTTACTTGATATTAGAAAAGGTGATCATATAGAAATTATTGGTATCATGCAAACTACAGGTAATAAACTGTAACGATGCACCCCGAAATGCATCGTTTCCCGGCAAACATCAGCCGGAAGCTGCCGCCCGACGACCACCGGTCGGGCAGAGGCAGAGGGCTGTGTGCCCACTTTTTGAAACTTAGCAAAAAGCCGGGTAGGAAGTCCGACAGAACATCGTCGGCCGGGAGCCGCCGATTGAGAACCGCACGCGGCATCCCGAACACCGTCACCGGGAGCCGCCGAATGAGAACTCCGCGACGAATATACCGTTATTTTTCCGTCGCCCGGTGGGAGTTAATAACAAATACGCCGGCGCGTGCCGCAATTAGCGGTATAAAATAGGCTCCCGGTGACACTTGAGATCAGATCCTTCCGATCCTCCTAGCCGAGCTAGTCTGAAGGCAAGCTACGAGAAAGAGGAAATCCTGCGAGATCAGAAGGCCAGAAGGTAGTGCGAACGCTGCCTCCGCCGATTGATATCGGTGCCTTCACAAATCGCCTCCAAATATACTTCAGGTGTCGCATCTATCCCGAGGTGGAACACGAGCCGCCTCCGACGCTTGCTAGCGTCGCGACGCCATCCTACTCCTAATATCCTTCGGAAACAAATAATTCTTAAAGGGCCATCCCACCGGGCTTAAAGCGAGCGCAATAAACCGTGCGCAAAAACGCGCGCGATAAGAAAGTAAAGGACGCATCTAATACCGCGAACGGCGCGATTGCAGTCCGCCGAAATTATAGTTTATATTTGCATACTCCGGTATTGCGACCGTATCCTCGCCTGTACTCGAGACCCGAGGCACCGTTACTATTGTTACCGCAATTAGATAGTTTATATTTATATCGCGCCTCACCGCCGCCCGCTCCAAGCGAACGAGCGATTTATCGATCTATCGCGCTTTAACACTCGCGGCGACCGAAATCACACACACATACACACACACACACACTTGTAACGCATACATATACAAATACACGCATCAATTAAGCACACGTACATCTTATTCTCTGTACCTGGAACCGACGGCTATCCGCAATCAGAAATTCGCGGTACGGGAAAGAAAACCGCGTGTCACATTGGCGCCCGAACACTGGACTCGAAGAATTGAGAAGCGAGCCGTTTCATTGTTTTGTGTATTGCGAGAATATTTTGTTGGTTGCTTATTATTGTTATAAACCGCAGCCATGAAGCGGTGGATCTACGGGTTACCGAAATCACAATTAGCGGCAATCGCGCGATCCTACGGCATCGACGACTCGGGACTGCTGGACGATCTTCGACGGCGTATGAGCGGGTACGTGGACAATCATCCCGACGAATTCGAGGCGTGGGGTCGGGAATCAATCAGCGACTTTGCACCGGTCACCGCCATTAACCCGCCCGGGACCCCCGAGGTCCACTCATACGAGGTCACGGACGCGAAAACAATTAATCAGATTCGTAAGTGGGGATGTCATTTCGATGGACGGGACCCCGCCGCCTTTATCGAACGCCTGCAGGAACTGCGGGACGGTTACGGATTTTCGGGAGCTCATATGCGCCTCCCTGAGGTGCTGAAGGGGGATACCCTTTTATGGTATCTCTATCACCGCGAAGACTGGCAGACTTGGGAGGATTTTGAACGCGCTTTCCGGTTGCAATATTTTCCCCGCCGATACACCGCCTCCCTCCGCCGCGAAATCATGGGGCGGTATCAGAAGGTCGACGAGCCGTTCATGCACTACTCGACGGTAATGATGACCTTGATGCGCCGGGCCGGGGGTTTTTCTCGCGCAGAGCAGCTCGAAATCCTGTACGACAATATGAATCCAGAATACAAAACTTATGTCCGAGTCGACGACGTGCGCGACTTAACCGACCTACAGAGTCGGGCCCGAGAATTCGAGGACATCGAAAAAGAAAAGCGGGATGCTCGGAAAAGGGAGAAAACGGCGGTTGCTCCGACAGTGGCCGCCGTGTATAATAAAACGGAATGCTGCTGGCGTTGCAAGCAGCGGGGGCACACCCGCGCGCAGTGCCGTCGGCCGGCCAAGAAATTCTGTTCACAGTGTGGGAAGGACGGGGTCCTTACCTCCGAATGTCACCCGCGGCCGGAAAACACCTCCGGGGCTGGCGCTATCGCGGCCGCAATCGCCACCCCAGACACCGCATAAAATTTTTACCGCGACCGCACCTCCGGATAGAAATTGGGGGTATACAGCTCGACGCTCTTATTGACTCGGGCTCCGAAATCTCGCTACTCAACGGCCATACCGCGAACCGGCTACGAACAACTGGAATAGAAGAACGGACGGGAGAAGGACAGATTGTGCTCGTGGACGGGACCGCCGTCGATGCACCCAGCACCCTCACCGTTCCCATACGCATAAAAAGCTCGGCGGTAACGCATACATTCTCGGTCGTGCCTAACATGGAAAGTGACGTGCTCCTGGGCATCGATGCGCAGGCGAAGCTACGACTGGGGATTCCTCCACCACCATTCCCCATCAGCCGGAACGGGAAACCATGTTGTGCAGCCGAGGGATTGGCCAACCAGACACCCGAGGAAAACAGACGATTGCAAGAATTTCTAGGAGAGGAATTGAAGAAATTCGACGGTATCAAGGGACCCACCGGAAGGGCCCAGCACCAGATCCGCCTGACAGACCCTACACCGATCAAGCAACGATACCGGCCCCGCAATCCGGCCATGCAGGCCGTAATTAATGCCGAAGTAGACGAGATGTTGGAGCACGATATCATTGAACCCTCGAGCAGCCCATGGAGCTCTCCGGTGGTCCTAGTCAAAAAGAAGAACGGATCATACCGATTTTGCGTAGATTTCCGACGTGTGAATGACGTCACCCACCGAGACGCGTACCCGTTACCCCAGGTCACGGCGACATTAGACAAGCTGACGGGGGCGCGATATTTGTCGACGTTGGACTTAAAAAGCGGGTACTGGCAGATACCTCTCACGCCGGAAAGTCGCCCCATCACAGCATTTACAGTGCCGGGGAAAGGGCTCTTCCAGTTTAAGGTCATGCCCTTCGGGCTACATTCGGCACCCGCCACCTTCCAACGGTTGCTGGATTCCGTACTCGGGCCCGAATTAGAACCACACGTCTTCGTGTATCTGGACGATATCATTGTCATTAGTCGCACATTCCCCGAACACCTGAGACTGCTCGCCGAGACATTCCGCCGGCTCCGAGAAGCGCATCTTAAACTGAACCCCGAAAAGTGTCGGTTCTGCGTCGACCGACTGAAATACCTGGGGCACGTAATCGACCGCGAGGGGATCCGGACCGACCCGGAAAAAGTAAGCGCCGTGGCCGATTGGCCCGAACCAACCACGGTGAGACAAGTCCGACAGTTCCTCGGTATGGCCTCCTGGTATCGCCGGTTCATCGCAAACTTTTCTACCGTTGCCGCTCCCTTGACGCGTCTCACACGGAAACACGCGCGCTGGGAATGGGGACCGGAAGAACTAGCCGCGTTCCAAGTTTTAAAACGAGAGCTGGTTTCTGCGCCAGTACTCGCCTGTCCGGATTACACCCGCCGGTTTTTCCTACAAACAGACGCCAGCAGCACGGGGCTGGGAGCGGTATTAACGCAGAGATACGAGGACGGCGATCGTGTCATCGCTTACGCGAGCCGCACCCTCAACTCGACCGAACGCAATTATAGCACAACCGAACTTGAGTGCCTCGCGATCGTCTGGGGAGTTCGGCGGATGAGGAGTTATTTGGAGGGCTACGCCTTCACGGTGGTGACCGACCACCAAGCCCTCAAGTGGTTACGGAAGCTCGAATCACCGACCGGGCGCCTCGGACGATGGAACCTAGAAGCACGAATTCGAGATACAATACCGTCGCGGGGTACTCAACCGCGTTGCGGATGCTTTGTCACATCAACCCGTAAACTGCGCCGCCCGCACCGATCACTGCAAGTGGTACCAGAAAATCGTGCGGGAAGTACGAGAAGTCCCGGAGTCCCGACCTGAATATAAAATCAACGAGGGACGACTCTACCGCCATATTTTGCACAGCCTGAATTTCAAGGAGACGAGCCCGGAACAGCAATGGAAGCTGTGTATTCCGACGCCGCTACGCCAAAACGTCCTGAAGAGATTCCACGACGCTCCCACTGCAGGACACCTAGGGATCGCGAAAACCATCGCGAGGATCACCGAGAAGTATAACTGGCCCGGGATGTTCCGGGATATCGGTAAATACGTCCGGGCGTGTACAAACTGCCAGAGCCACAAGGCGGCCCAACAACGGCCGGCCGGGACCTTGCACGCCACGCATATCTCGCGACCTTGGGAACAAGCTACGCTCGACTTAGTAGGGCCCCTACCCAGGTCAAAGAAGGGGCACACCTGGCTCCTCTCAATCCAGGACCGCTTTACGAAGTGGGCCGAATTCGTTCCCCTTCGTCGTGCCACGGCCGAAGCCGTAACCAGGGCCATCACCGATAATCTCATACTACGACACGGGAGGCCAGACGCCATCTTTACAGACAACGGCACGCAACTCAGGTCAAGATTATTGGAAGAACGCCTAGCGGCTCTGAACATACGGCACCTCACCGCCCCGGCATACGCGCCCCACTGTAATCCGGTCGAACGGACAAATAGGACAATCAAGACGATGATCGGACAATACGTGGGAAAAGATCATCGCACGTGGGACGAAAAATTGCCTTCACTCCAGTTTGCGTACAACACCGCGCTACACGATGCTACGGGGTACACGCCGGCCTACCTACTGCACGGCCGGGAACTAACCTCACCAGTCGACATGGACACGGCACCAACACCCGGGATAACACCGGACGCCGCGAGGAAAAATCTGGAAGAGGCATATGAATTGGTCCGCATCAACCTAGCGCAAGCTTTCCAACGCCAGGAAAAATACTACAACATACGCCGCCGGAGATGGAAACCCGCGCTCGGAGAATGGGTGTGGAAAAAAGAGCACCCGCTGTCGAAAAAAGCAGACGCCTTCAACGCGAAGCTAGCACCGAAATATAGCGGACCATACGAGGTGAGGAATATTGTCTCACCCGTTATTGTCGATCTACGAAGCAAACGAGGAAAGTGGATCCGACATGTACATGTACAAGATTTGAAAACGACGATTCAAAACAAAAACACACCGGGAGACGACGACCTCATCCCCATCGACAGCGACGATAACACCGAATAATCCAAAACGAGCCAGCTCACGCTCAAAAAGACACGAGATGTCAAACGAGCAGGACGAGATTGTCGCAGCAATCGACGCCTACCTGGCCGAAGAGACCGAAATGGCAGCCGCCCCGGCCGAACCACCGGAGCGAGCCATCGAGAAGCCGCGGGCCCCACGAGTCGGGACCGTGATACAACGGTCCGACCGAGTGAACGCCGCCAAAGCAGCCATCCTGACGACCCCGCCGCCACCGCCACCGAAACGCCGACAGCCTCGGCCATACGAGCGCCGACCGCCGCCACCGAAACCGGAGCAGCCCGCTACTCCTCCAGCCACCACCACGGAGCTATTAATGCCCATGGGGCCTGTCCCTGCGCCGCCGATCCTCGTACAGGTCGAGCCAGGCCTCGTCTTCGAGGTGCCGCATTTCGCCGTGCACGTGTCCCGCCCCCGCACCGCTGACGGCCAATGGATTTTACGGTTTAGCCGCGATGGGAAGCTGCGGTACCACCGGCGGATTCGCTAAGAAGGCCACACGGTTGAGCACGCCTCAAATTCAGGCGTGAATACGAAAAGGGGGGCGGTGTAACGATGCACCCCGAAATGCATCGTTTCCCGGCAAACATCAGCCGGAAGCTGCCGCCCGACGACCACCGGTCGGGCAGAGGCAGAGGGCTGTGTGCCCACTTTTTGAAACTTAGCAAAAAGCCGGGTAGGAAGTCCGACAGAACATCGTCGGCCGGGAGCCGCCGATTGAGAACCGCACGCGGCATCCCGAACACCGTCACCGGGAGCCGCCGAATGAGAACTCCGCGACGAATATACCGTTATTTTTCCGTCGCCCGGTGGGAGTTAATAACAAATACGCCGGCGCGTGCCGCAATTAGCGGTATAAAATAGGCTCCCGGTGACACTTGAGATCAGATCCTTCCGATCCTCCTAGCCGAGCTAGTCTGAAGGCAAGCTACGAGAAAGAGGAAATCCTGCGAGATCAGAAGGCCAGAAGGTAGTGCGAACGCTGCCTCCGCCGATTGATATCGGTGCCTTCACAAATCGCCTCCAAATATACTTCAGGTGTCGCATCTATCCCGAGGTGGAACACGAGCCGCCTCCGACGCTTGCTAGCGTCGCGACGCCATCCTACTCCTAATATCCTTCGGAAACAAATAATTCTTAAAGGGCCATCCCACCGGGCTTAAAGCGAGCGCAATAAACCGTGCGCAAAAACGCGCGCGATAAGAAAGTAAAGGACGCATCTAATACCGCGAACGGCGCGATTGCAGTCCGCCGAAATTATAGTTTATATTTGCATACTCCGGTATTGCGACCGTATCCTCGCCTGTACTCGAGACCCGAGGCACCGTTACTATTGTTACCGCAATTAGATAGTTTATATTTATATCGCGCCTCACCGCCGCCCGCTCCAAACGAACGAGCGATTTATCGATCTATCGCGCTTTAACACTCGCGGCGACCGAAATCACACACACATACACACACACACACACTTGTAACGCATACATATACAAATACACGCATCAATTAAGCACACGTACATCTTATTCTCTGTACCTGGAACCGACGGCTATCCGCAATCAGAAATTCGCGGTACGGGAAAGAAAACCGCGTGTTACAAAACTAAACTATTTAATTTTTACTTATTTTATTCTTATAATTGTTTATATACTATTAAAATTAATTTATATAAAGAATAAACGCCATTTTAAGATCTTTAATTTAAAAAAATGAAATTTTTAATTTTCAAACCTTTAAAATATAAAATTTTTACTTATAAAAGTTATAAATTTTCACTTATAAAAAATAAATATAATACGTAATTAACTATTCAAAATTTTTAATTTTTAAAAATCGAAAAAAAATAGTAATTATGGAAGGCCCACTACCAGACCGGGCTTAAAAGTTGCAGGATGGAGAGAAGTTTAAAATAGAAAATTTTCAAGAAAATCGAAGGATACACACAATTTTAAAAACACGATTGAAAACTTAAAATTCAAAAATCTCGATTAAAAACACTTTAAATATTTTTTTTGTATTTTTTTCTGTACAGGCCATCTAAAAACGAAAATTTTGAAAAAAAAAATTGAATTTCGACCATTATTAAGAAAGTTATGAGCAAAAAGCCAAAAAAAGAGCGGTTTTTTTTAAAATTCGATATTTTTTGAACCAGTGATCAAAAAAATCTCTAAAGTTACCAGGAAGCCTCTTTTGAGGGGTACTAAAAAATACCTAAAAATTAAGAAAATCAAAAACAAAAATTTTTTAAACCGTCCGATTTGGCGTGGAATGCCCCATATATATATATATATATATATATATATATATATACAATATATATATATAATATTACAAAATTGTAATTACTTATTAAAAATATTTTCATTTAAATAATTTATTAAAAATATTTTCATATATATATACCGGGTGTTTCAGACCACCCGTACACCCCATTTTAAAGCAAAGGAAGTGGTTATTTTGAAAAATGTTTCAGACAAAAGTTGTTGAAGATAAAGTAATGCATTACATGGGTAAATTTGATTGACCTTGGGTGGCGTCGTGAAGATCATGTCAAGGTCGACTTGAATTTTTTAAATGGGAACCCCTATTTTTCATTGCATATTCTTGTAGCTTATCTCGAGAGCTTTCCAAAACACTATAATTAAGTACCTTTTTATTAAGTACTTTTTGAGTTATAAGGCTTGAAATAATTTCTTAATTTTACATAAACCATAAAATATCTAGTAAACCATTCATTTTTCGATTATCTTACCTTCATACTTTTATGTACAAAATAATGAGAGGAATCAATTGGTGTAAAGAAAACACATAGTTGTTTCTAAGAAAAAATATGTAATTTGCAATTAACAATTCCATATTTTTTCTTAGAAACAACTATGTGTTTTCTTTACACCAATTGATTCCTCTCATTATTTTGTACATAAAAGTATGAAGGTAAGATAATCGAAAAATGAATGGTTTACTAGATATTTTATGGTTTATATAAAATTAAGAAATTATTTCAAGCCTTATAACTCAAAAAGTACTTAATAAAAAGGTACTTAATTATAGTGTTTTGGAAAGCTCTCGAGATAAGCTACAAGAATATGCAATGAAAAATAGGGGTTCCCATTTAAAAAATTCAAGTCGACCTTGACATGACCTTCACGACGCCACCCAAGGTCAATCAAATTTACCCATGTAATGCATTACTTTATCTTCAACAACTTTTGTCTGAAACATTTTTCAAAATAACCACTTCCTTTGCTTTAAAATGGGGTGTACGGGTGGTCTGAAACACCCGGTATATATACAGGGTTGGGCAAAAGTCCGGAAACGGTCAAATATCTCGAAAAGAATCAACTATAGCGAAAAATTGTAAATAGCAAAGTTGTAGGGCTTAAAAAAATGTACCTAATGATGACTAAAAATTTTACTTTGAGTGGAGGACGAAGATCATATAAAAGTCAAATTGAATTTTTTAAATGGAACTGCCTACTTTTTATTGCATATTCTTATAGCTTATCTCGAGACCTTTCCAAAACACTATAATAAAATATTTTTTTGTTAAGTATTTTCCGAGTTACAAGACTTGAAGATCACCTGATAGATCACCTGATTTGTCTCCTCTTGATTATTTTCTTTGGGGATATCTCAAAAGTAAGGTTTATGTGACAAAACCACGTAATTTGGAAGACCTTAGCAACCGAATAACACAGGAAGCATCTCTGATTACTTTAGAACAAATAAGAAATGTGATCAATAATTTTTATCAGCGTTTAGCTCATTGTCAAACGGTAGAAGGAAAACATTTTGAACATTTGATTAATTGAGAAAGTGGGAAACGATATTTTCAAAGGTATGTCACCGCGGAAGTGACCCGAGTGACCGGAGTGGTGCACCTTGGATTATGCGGTACTGTAACTTTCAAGTCTTGTAACTCGGAAAATACTTAACAAAAAAATATTTTATTATAGTGTTTTGGAAAGGTCTCGAGATAAGCTATAAGAATATGCAATAAAAAGTAGGCAGTTCCATTTAAAAAATTCAATTTGACTTTTATATGATCTTCGTCCTCCACTCAAAGTAAAATTTTTAGTCATCATTAGGTACATTTTTTTAAGCCCTACAACTTTGCTATTTACAATTTTTCGCTATAGTTGATCCTTTTCGAGATATTTGACCGTTTCCGGACTTTTGCCCAACCCTGTATATATATATATATTTATATTTATGTATATATTTATATTTATATATTTATTTATATTGTTTATATTTATTTATTAATATTTTTATAATTTTTAGTTATTCCATCATATTTAGTTGTCAACAATACAGAAAATATAAAAAAAATCGCAGGGCACATGCCACTCTTAACTTTAATAAATGGAACTAAAAATTTGAAAAGAAAAATAGATGATGTACTTTCAGGTATAATTAATACTAATCAGGTATAATTATTATAATTAATATTAAAACTATTAGTTTTTAATAAAACTTGTTGAAGAGAGTAGTAAAACTCTTAAAGTTTCACTCTAATTTTTTACTTTTACAATTAATAATATTCATCATTTTGATACTTATATATAATTATTATATAATCATATAATTATTATTATATAGTACACATACATATACAGGGTGTCCCAAAACTCATAATCAATCTTTCAAAGACAGATTCCTGGGATCATTTGGAGACGATTTGTCCTCAACGAAAATGTCGAAGCACTAATAATTTTCGAATTATAAGTGATTGGAAATAAGGGTTTTTTCGTAAACTAAGCTTTGTAGAAATAAAATATTAATTAAACCACATTCTTCGATTAATTTTAAATAGAGTTTACTTCAATTGAGTTTTAATTTAAAACTTAATTGTAAAGATATATGATGACAAAAAGTGGAAACATGCAAAAAATAATGGCCTTCATATCGACATTATCATTGAGGAAAAATCGTCTCCAAATCTCAGGAATCTGTCTTTGAAAGATTGATTATGAGTTTTGGGACACTCTGTGTATATATATATATATATATATATATGTATAATTAATTTATATATTTTTTTCACAGGATCAGAATAAGAGAAATTCAACTTCCACGTCCAACTCATAATAATTATTGTTATTTTAACTTGTTTTATATAACTTTTTCGTATATATTATATAAATATATTATTAAATAACTTTCTTTTATATATTATAATAAGTATTATATATTATATAAGGACCACAATCATATGGTCAAATTATATTTCATATTAATAAACTATATTTCTGGCTAGTTTGGTCGACTACACAATTTCAATTATCCTTTGATATATTATATAATAAGTTCTTATTATTATAAGTTTCTAATATATCATATTTTGTTTTATACATCTTATATTATAATTTTATACAAATTATTACATATAAAAAAATTGACTAAGCAAATGTTGATTATGTATTATATTTATTTATATGTGTATTATATTTATTTCTTATAAGCAAATTTATATAAAATATAAAATTTTCCAATATTAAAATAAACTTTTATATAAAATGTAAAATTTTCTATTATTAAAATTTATATTTGTAAAAAATTTTTATATATTCGCTGAATAAATTATTATTATTATTATTGTTATTTTAACAAAATTGTTTTTTTCACATTTAAAAAACAAAAAATTAAATATAAATTTCTTTATATACATAATTTTTAACAAATTTGTTATTTCGTTGATTACCAAGATAAACTTTTAACGCTTGCCAAGAACGAACTCGCGAAAAAGCAACATAAAGTTGTCCATGATTAAAAACATCTTTGCGAAGATCTAATCCAATTCTATCAAACGTCTGTCCTTGTGATTTATTAATCGTCATGGCAAAAGCTAATTTTATTGGAAATTGTCTTCTAGAAAAAGTAAAAGGAAATACATTTTCGCAATATAACGTTATACGATTCAAAAAAACAATGTCTCCTGTTTTGTCACCTGTTAAAATCTTACATTTTAATAAATGATCTGTAAGCTCTATAATCATTAATCTAGTGCCATTACACAGACCTTCATTGATACTTAAATTTCTAATTAACATAATAATACTATTTGGTCTTAAACGTAATTCATGAGAAGGAAGAGATGATGGAGATAAACTATTTAAATATTCTGGTAACAATGTTTCACTCATGTCACCATTGTCATTATTTACAGCAGTGTCTACACTTGTATAAATTCGTTCATCATTTATATCTAATAATTCCACAACTTTCTTATTAATTTCATCTACATCAACATTTCTTCCAGAAAGTATGGCACATTTAGACATTTTAACAAACTCTTTTTTTCTTATTAAATCACCATATATATCTTCCACAATATCAGCATTAATAGACGCTATATAACATTCAGGAATTTGTATATTATCATTAAGATCATTTAATATACCATCTCCAACATTCAATAAAAACTTTACAAATTCAATTTCTTCTGGAAGAACTCGCATATTTTGTATTAAAGAGAATTTTACGAAATACTTCCAAAGAGAACTACACTTAATAGAAAGATTTACAATTTCACTTCGAGTAGCATGTACTTTAATAGGCAAAAGTTGTCTAAAATCACCACCTAATAAAACAATTTTTCCACCGAAAGGAATATCATTATTCATAATATCACGCAATGTTCGATCCATTATTTCTAAAGCATATCGTGGTGCCATTGGTGCTTCATCCCAAATGAAAATATCAATTTCTTTTAAATATTGAGCTTCTTTTGATTGGATTTTAATACTTGATGATGAATCAGCAAATAATGGAACTGGTAATCCAAATATCTTATGAACTGTTTTTCCAAAAGGTAATAATGTAGCTGCAATACCCGTAAATGCCATTGTACATACACGTTTATTTCTAATTCTAGCTAAATAATAGATAGTTGTGTATATATATGTTTTACCTGATCCACCTGGACCATCAATATAAAAACAATTATTTGAAGTAATATTATTATTTAATTCATTTAATATAAGATCGACGATCTCTTTCTGCTTATCATTTAATTGCTTATATTGTTTGGTGCCTATTTCCATAGCTTCTTCAAATATCATGCAATTCTCTTCTTCATCATTTTCTGTTAATTGTTTCATTTGTGGAAAATCTACAAAACTTTTACCTTCAGCACGAAGCATACTATTAATTTGTACATATGCTTTATTTTGTCCTTGTAATATACCAAAATGTTGAATATAATCCTCAGACATTGCTACTTTAAAGTTTTCCCACAATTCTTCAGGATGTAATGGTTGACAATGTAATAATATACGTACAAATAGTCTACGAAGTTGTCGTGACATCATCCATCCAACAGCTTCATTCATAGCTTTTTTCCATTCATCATCATCTTCGATCAAACCTAAAGCTAAACATGCGACTGAAAATGATTGACAAAATTCTCCATTTACAGTTCTTAAATCGTTAAAACTTGTGGCCCCTTTTACTGTGAGTAACAATAATCGTAAATGAAATAATTCTATTTGTGTTGGACTAACGGAATACATTCGTCCTATACAATTATAATGACTTTTACGTTTGACCCAACGTGATACATTTTTACCGTTAACTTTCTCTTTTTTAAATGTATAATAACTTGGAATTTCTATATACAAATACTGTTTTGCTTCTTCATCGCGTAAGTTTAATGAAAAATAATCTATTAACATAGTAACTTGATCTAAAGCAGAAGTCATTGCATCGTCAATGTTTTCATTTTCAATTATAATATTTTGCTCATTAGGAAGATGGACTGGTAAACGTGTTATAGCGTGACTTTTATCTTGTAGTTTTTTACTAAGAATACGCCAGCTAGCTTCAACAGGTCCAACATAACGAGCTTCGATGTAATTATGTATCTCATCATGATCAATAACAACACATTCTGTTACTGGTTCAATAGTTATAGCAGCAACATCATGTCCTTTATAAATATATTTATATAGATATTTAACTGATTTAATACTTGAAACTACTTCAACATTTATATGACTATTAAATATAATTGATAAAGTAGGACAATATGGAACAACATAACGATTATCAACTACATATCCACCAGGACGTTCAAAATTTGTTCCATTATTTCGTCGGCGATAATAAGGATAAGCATCTTCATCCATTTTAGTTTCTTCGAGAAAAGGTTTCGGATAATGTTTTGAACAACGTCCATCTATCAAACACCAATCACCACAAGGTCCATGAATCATATGTTTCATAACTATATCATGTAGAATACGATTATCACATGGATCAGGAATTTCAGCAGAAATATATTTATCAACAATTTGCGGAGTTGTAATTTTATAATTGTATTTTAAAGTAATTAACATATGAACATGTGGCAAACCGCGTTTTTGAAATTCAATAACGTATACAAATGCTGCTACTTCACCAAAAAATTTTTGTTTAACAATTAAATCAATTAAATAATCTTTTTTTATATTAAAAACACGAGCACAAATATCAGATCTATCCGAAGCTTGTTGACCAGGTAAAAGATTTTCTTCAATTTCACGCCATTTTGGATTACAAGTCATAGTAATGAAAAGATCTGGTTTACCAAATTTACTAACTATTGCCATTGCATCTTGATAATTTTGTAACATATTGCGTGGCGATCCAGTAAATGTGGAAGGAAGTACAACCATTTTCCCAATACGTCCATTTAAATTATTAGCCGTAGTTTGTAAATAATCTCTTAAACCTTGATATGTTTCACTACGTAATTCTTTTTGATGATTTTTACAATAATCAATTCTATCTTTTTCCATTTTTACATAGCTGTCTACAAGCCACTGTTGAAATAAGCGACGTCCTAATAAAAAAATTAAATTAATTAAAAATTAAAAACATTAAATTCATCATCACGAATAGCTATACGATATTTAATATACTGTCCTCTAGTTATTCGTCTATCACTATTTAATTTTTTTAAATCACGATGCCATCCTTGAGTACCATATGGATAAAATAATGGATATATCCATGGTTCTACATTTGGATCCATAATACTAACTTTTTGTAAAGTTTTAGTATTTTTATTACGTATTGTAACATATGATTCTGGAATTTCTCCATCAGCTGTTGTAGAGAATACAGCAGCAACTTCATTGATTCTTTGAGTATTATATCGACGTCGATCCATATCTGGTCTTGAAGTAAATACTAATTGTAACTCCGGTAATAATTCATCAGATTCCATTTCTAAACGTCGTTGCTTTTCTAATTCTTCACCCATCATTTGATAAGACTGAGCAAATACATTAAATTCCCGCATTATTTGTTCAAGGTTTTGTACAATTTCAAAATCTATGTATGAATTTTGATTAAGACGATGATTTATTGCTTCATTTGAATCTACGATAAAAAGTTGGCCATAAGTAAGACTTTCGTTTTGTGCAGCATATCATGCTTTATTAATTTGATAATAAATCTGTCCTTGTATTTTAAAACAATATGGACCAGGTCGTCTATCTTGAAAGTTAATTAAATTAGCGTTAAATGAGGCAAATGAAAATGAACTGTTATAACTACGAATATTTTGAAAAAAATTATTAGATTTTATGTGACTACCATCAAATAAACTACGAATGAATTGAGGAAATTCAGGCAATGGTTGCACACATACTGCACCATGATTACAACAATCATGAAATGAATATCCTCTATTAGAAACTTTTTCAGCTGCAAAGTGTTTTGCATTACAATGAATACAATATACATCCATAGGACCAATATAATATTCAATTACATCAGTAAATGATAGTGTACTAATATTATTTAAACAAGATCGTTTTTTCTGCCGTGATCGATAACGAGTTTGATATTCTACAGATGATTGTAATGTTGCTCTAACACTTAAAGGATTTTCTTCATTTTCCATATCTAATTCTATTACACGATTATCATTTGATGTACCAGCAATACAAATAGTTTGTTGATTTAACTTTTTCAAAGAATTTTCAACTAATTTTTTATTTTCACGACGACGTCGTTGATTCTCCCTTCTTTTTTCTCGATGTTGTTGCAAAAATTCTTTTTTTTCTTCTAAAGTACGTACAATTTTACGTCTCGTCATTTTATAAGAATTTTCTATATTAATATACTATATATAAATCTTAAACATATACACTTAATATTATTAATAAATATTAATAAAAAAAAATAATTTATACAAAAATTTTTTACTATTGAAATATCTATTACAATTTTTATATTATAACTATTAAATAATCTATATATATATATACAGGGTCTACCAAAAGTGTGGAAACCCCTAAATATCTCGGAAAATATACGTTTTACAGAAAAGTGTTTCCAACAAAAGTTGTAGGGTTTAAGAAGATCTATATACTGATTCTATCAGTTTGACCTTGGATGGCGTCGTCAAGGTCAGGTCAAGGTCACATTGACTTTTTTAAATGACACCCCCTACATTTGATTGCATATTCTTATAGCTTAATTCAAGAGCTTTCCAAAACACTATAATAATGTTCATTTTTATTAAGTACTTTGCGAGTTATGAGGGTTGAATGATAGAGTAGCGCCGGTATTAACATTATCCAAGGTGTACTACATGGAGGTTACTCGCTCGGATTTGCATCTGTTGTGTGTGTGATCCAGCTAACTAAGGCAAGATCGATTCCTCAACATATCCTCATATTTCGCTGAAGTCAAATTGCCAAAAAATTGCTCCATAAAACGTGTATGAAACGTCTCGTTAGTTCCTTCATTTACCGCTATGTGACGCACTACATGCAGTCTAACTCGCATTTAAAATTCAACTAAGAATGTATAAAGCTATCAAAGAACGAGCACCTTCTAACTTCAGCTTTGAGCAAGCAGAAATTAATTGTTATCGTCCAAATACAACGTACGATTAATTAAAATTAAACGTTTTAAAAATGGCTGGCGACTTGTCGGAACGTGAAAGAATCACTATCCTCATGATGCGTGGATGGGGTGATAACGAAAGATCGTTCTCTGATGTCGTTCGATTATTTAATGACACGTATCCGAACCGTCGAATTAATAAGTCCACTGTGTTAAAAACAATAGAACGTTTTAGACAAACTGGTAGCGTAAGAAATCGCTCTAAGTCAGGAAGACCATTGTCTGCAACCAACGAAGAAAAACAACTTGATGTTCTGCAGACATTTATTGAAGATCCCAATTCTAGTGTTCAGAGAGTCGCTCAAACTCACGATATTGCTCCCATGTCGGTTTGGAGAATTTTAAAGAAGAACAAGTTCCATCCATATAAATTGCAATACGTTCAAGAATTGCAAAACGGAGATGAGGAGCGTCGTATACATTTCTGTGAAAGAATGATGGCACTAATAGATGTCCGGCCCATCTTCCCTTATCAAATTGTTTTCACAGACGAGGCAACTTTTACCTTAACGGGAGACGTTAATAATCAAAATTTTCGTTTCTGGTCAGATGAGAATCCGAATTGGGTGCGGGAAACTCACACACAACATCCACAAAAAATAAATGTATGGTGCGGAATAATAGATGGCTATTTAATAGGGCCGTTTTTTTTTGAAGAATATTTGAACGCTCAAAGGTATGAGAGATTACTTGTTGATCAAATAATTCCAGCCATACAGAATACTTTTCCAAATAATTTCCAAGAAATATGGTTTCAGCATGATGGAGCTCCTGCTCATTTTGGTGCAGGACCACGTCGTATTTTAAATGAGACTTTTCCGCTACGGTGGATAGGAAGAAGGAACGGAAATGAGGGAGGAGAGGATTGGCCACCTCGGTCACCAGATCTAACTCCTCTTGATTATTATCTATGGGGATATCTGAAGAGTAAGGTTTACAGAACAAAACCTAAAACCATTCACGAATTGATACAGCGAATAAGGGATGAAATGGCTTTGATACCTTTTGAAACGAATCGTAAAGTCATTTCTACATTCTACCAAAGATTAGCATATTGTCAGGAAGTAAATGGCAGCCACTTTCAGCATTTACTTTAACACATTGAAACACATTTGCAATCGTTTGGTGCAACCTAACCTGATCTCTGTATACACGCACCGCACGCACGCACACGCACACATTTCGAACAATTATTATGATAAATGAGCATCCACAAATTTATTTACTGTTTACTATGTCGATTGCTTTCCAGGTCTTTAAATGCTCGATTGTAATTTGGTTGGGTCTTTGCTTTTGCTGACTGGATCCACGACCGATCTTGCCTTAGTTAGCTGGATCACGCACACAACAGATGCAAATCCGAGCGAGTAACCTCCATGTAGTACACCTTGGATAATGTTAATACCGGCGCTACTCTATCATTCAACCCTCATAACTCGCAAAGTACTTAATAAAAATGAACATTATTATAGTGTTTTGGAAAGCTCTTGAATTAAGCTATAAGAATATGCAATCAAATGTAGGGGGTGTCATTTAAAAAAGTCAATGTGACCTTGACCTGACCTTGACGACGCCATCCAAGGTCAAACTGATAGAATCAGTATATAGATCTTCTTAAACCCTACAACTTTTGTTGGAAACACTTTTCTGTAAAACGTATATTTTTCGAGATATTTAGGGGTTTCCACACTTTTGGTAGACCCTGTATATATATATGCAGAATTAGTTTTTTTATCTTAAGATATCGAAATATCTCGTAAAGTCTAAAAGATACGAAAAAATGTTTCAAACAAAAATTGTATGGTTTCAAGGAAGACATAAAATGATGTCATTCGTTTGACCTTGAAGAGTCATCTGAAAATTATGTGAAGGTTACCTCCAATCTTTTAAATAAGACATCCTGTATGTTTTTGCATATTCTCGTAGCTCATCTAGAGAGTTTTCTAAAACACTATAATTAAGTTAATTTTCATTAAGTACTTTTATGAGACATAAAGTTATTTCTTAATTTTACATAAACCGTAAAATATTTTGTAAAATATTCATTTTTTGATTATCTTATCTTAATACTCTTATGTACAAAATAATGAGAGGAATCAATTGATGTACAGAAAACACATAATTGTTTCGAAAACAAAATGTAATTTGCAATTAACAATTACATTTTTTTTCGAAACAATTATATGTTTTTCTTACACCAATTAATTCCTCATATTATTTTGTACATAAAAGTATTAAAATAAGATAATCGAAAAATAAATATTTTACAAGATATTTTACAATTTATATAAAATTAAGAAAATGATTTTATGCCTCAGAAAGTACTTAATAAAAACTAATTTAATTATAGTGTTTTGGAAAGCTCTCGAGATGAGCTACGAGAATATACAAAACATACAGGATGTCTTATTTAAAAGGTTAGAAGTGACCTTCACGTAACTTTCAAGTAACTCCTCAAGGTCAAACTAATAACACTACCTTATGTTCCCTTTAAAATCATATAATTTTTGTTTAAAACATTTTTTTCGTATCTTTTAGACTTTACGAGATATTTCAATGTCTCAAGATAAAAAACTCACCCTGTATATAAATTATATATTATATATATTATATATATACAAGCTTCTTTAAAAACAAACTCTTCTTACAATATTTAAATTAAATTAATAAATTTAAATCTATCTACAAACTTAAATAGAATTCAACATTACATATTAATCAAATTTAAACATTTTTAATATTAGGAAGTTTACTTATACAAAAGCTTATATAAAGGAATAGCTATATATTTCCTAGATAACAAACTTGTTGTACAAGCTTCTTTATAAGCAAACTCTTCCAGCAATATTAAAATTAGATTAGTAATAATAAATGCTATTCGCATTAGTACATATACTCTTAAATCATTACTACGCATAATATATAAGATTTCCTAGATAACAGGCTTGTTGTACAAACTTTTTTATAAGCAAACTCTTCCAGTAATATTGAAATTAGATTAGTAATAATGAATGCTATTCGCATTAGTACATATACTTTTAAATAATTACTGCGCATAGTATATAAGTAATGTAGAACATAAATGCATATTTACAAATAACTTTCATATATTATCTTCATATGTATTAATGTTTTATTAAGAACATACAAAATGCAGAGAGGATTGTTAAAATTAATTGAAATTAGATTAGTAATAATGATGTTATTCGCATTAGTACATTTACTCTTAAATCATTACTAGCATAGTATATAAGATTTCCTAGAATAACCAAGCTTGTTAATATCAAGCTCTTTATAAGCAAACTCTTCCAGTAATATTGAAATTAGATAGTAATTAATGAATGCTATTCGCATTAGTACATATACTCTTAAATACATTACTGCGCATAGTATATAGATAATGTAGAACATATAATGCATATTAGAATAACTTCCATTATATATCTTGCCTATGTATTAGCTGTTTATTAAGAGCACATATAATAATGCAGAGAGGATTTAAAATTAATTGGAATTTAGATTATAATAATGAAATACTATTCGCATTAGTACATATACTCTTAAATCATTACTGCGCATTAGTATATAAGATAACGTAGAACATATAATGCATATCTACAAAATAACTTCCATATATTATCTTGCATATATATTGATGTTTTATTAAGAGCACATACAATAATGCAGAGAGGATATGTACAAGTAATATGACCTTTTCCGGATAAAAGTTTTTCATACTTTCTTTTAGAAAAAACATTATTTATACATATATTTACATATCTTCTTTATTCGACTTTCTTTCTTTTCTCTCTTTCTCCTTCTTCTATCCTCTTCGAGATTCTTTTTAATTCTTTCTTAACGCACTACTATGTAACACGAAAGAGTAACAATAGGTTATGGATGACGAAGCGCTCGAGCGCTACGCTACCTAACCTAACCTAAACCGCGAATATATCGGAATGCACCAGCCCATCCATATCAGTCATCGCAGAAGCCGGGCCTCAACATTTCGATATATTCGGTAATCTATTTACATACACTTTTTAATGATAGGATTAGTATTGCTATTGATGGCCGGGGCGAAAAACATATTAGACGGTCAAAAATCGATTTTTCTTTATTGCATAATCGTTAGGTATAACTATTCAAGATTATGTTCCCAAAATTTCAAAATGAAATTCG